>NC_091216.1:11868762-11934196 GCF_040958095.1 Procambarus clarkii | reverse complement strand
GAGTAATGTACACCTGTGGTGGGTAATGCACACCTGTAGTGGGTAATGTACGCCTGAAGTGGGAAATGCACACCTGTAGTGGGTAATGCACACCTTTAGTGGATAATGTAAACCTGTAGTGGGTAATGTACACCTGTGATGTGTAATGAACACCTGTTATGGGTAGTGTACTCCTGAGGTGGGTAATGGACACCTGTGATGGATAATGTACACCTGTGGTGGGTAATGAACATCTGTGATTGGTAGTGTACACCAGTAGTGGATAGTGTACACCTGTAATGGGTAAGGTACACCTTTGATTGGTATTAATCACCTGTTGTGGGTAGTGAACACCCAACCCGTTCTCGCAAATTCGTAAAGTCAATATTGACTTATTAACTACGTGCATAGGTGATATACTAAACATAATAGATACCCTTAAAAAGATTCATAGAAAACACCGACCTTACCTAACCTTGTTAGTATCTTAAGATAAGCATCTTATTGCTTCGTAATTACAATTATTACTTAACCTATACCTATTATAGGTTAGGTAATAATTGTAATTACGAAGCAATAAGATGCTTATCTTAACATACTAAGTAGGTTAGGTAAGGTCGGTGTTTTCTATGAATCTTTTTAAGGGTATCTATTATGTTAAGTATGTCACCTATGCACATATTTAATAAGTCAATATTGACTTATTAAATTTGCGAGAACGGGTTGGAACACCAGTGGTGGGGTAGTGTATACCTGTGATGGGTAATGCACATTTGTGATTGGTAGTGTACACCTGTGATGGGTAGTGTACACCTGTGATGGGTAGTGTACACCTGTGGTGGGAAATATTAACTGTGGTGGGAAATGTACACCTGTGATAGGTAGTGTACATCTTTGATAGGTAGTCTACACTTGTAGTGGATAATGTACATCTGTGGTAGGTAATTCACATCTGTAGTAGGTAATGTACATCTGTAGTATGTAATGTACACCTGTGGTGGGTAATCTACACCTGTAGTGGATAATGTACACTTATTGTGGGTAATTCACACCTGTAGTGGGTAATGCGCACCTGTAGTGGGTAATGTAAACCTGTAGTGGGTAATGTAAACCTGTAGTGGGTAATGCACACCTGTAGTGGGTAATGTACACCTATGGTGGGTAATGCACACCTGTAGTGGGTAATGCACACCTGTAGTGGGTAATGTACACCTGTGATGGGTAATGTACACCTGTGGTGTGTAGTGTACACCTGTGAAGGGTAATGTACACCTGTGATGGGTAATGTACACCTGTGATGGGTAATGTGCACCTTTGATGGATAATGTACACCTGTGGTGGGTAATGTACAACTGTGGTGGTTAATGTTCCCCTATGGTGGGTAATGTACACCTGTGGTGGGTAATGTACTCCTGTGGTGGGTAACGTACCCCTATGGTGGGTAATGTACCCCTGTGGTGGGTAACGTACCCCCTATGGTGGGTAATGTACACCTTTGATCGTTAATGTACACCTGTGATGGGTAATATACACCTGTGATGGTTAATATACACCTGTGGTGGGTAATATTCACCTATTGTGGGTAATGAACACCTGTGAGGCTTAATGTACACCTCTGATGGGTAATGTACACGTGTGATGGGTAGTGTACACCTGTGATGGGTAATGTACACCTGTGATGGATAATGTACACCTATGGTGGGTAATGTACACCTGTGGTGGGTAATGTACACCTGTGGTGAATAATGTACACCTTTGTATGGGTAGTTAACACCTGCTTTTAATTATTATTATTATTTTCTACCACAGACGTGGCCACACATTTACAATACTAACCAACATATAAACATTTTCTTCTGTCCTCCATGGACAGGGTTAGAGATGTGTTAAACACATACAGTTCAGGGGTTTATTGAACACTCAACCACAGAAGGTGATTCGGTGCTTTTAAAATTCTAAGCTAACCTACATACGTAAATACATAGATACACAGATTTACGTATGCCCTACATAAAGTGTTCGATGTGTCTTTTACATAGTGTCATTAATGTGCATTTAACAAGGTGAAATGTAATTCTGATCAGCTTCCATATATACTTTATACACATATTCGTTGACACACATATATACGTACATATACATATATACATGCATATATACACACACACATGTATTCACATACATTTGTCTCTTTTACTCTGACAGGGTGAGATAGCTGATAGAGAAACTAGTTTGCAATTAAGCACTTAATCACTGAAGATGATTAAGGTGCTTTTACATCTCAGGTTATATAGTTACATCACATACATACATTGTATAATTGATACATTACATGGTTAATCATTGGGTACAAGTCCAATATATCAAGTGTTCCAGTACTCATATAGTAACTACACAGTTCAGCATACCTTAACCCAGGAGGGCGAAAGTCAGTCAAAATGGGACATTCTACAATATAATGTTCAAGAGAGTGCATGTTTTCTCTTTCACAAAGTTGACACATTGTGTACTCGACATTTGGGTTTTGAGAAAACTGCCAGATACATCAATATCCCAGGCGTATTCTGGCCACTATAACATCACATTGCCGGGTTCTTGTTCTATTTGTCCCATATGTGAATGTCTCCTCACGATATCTATCATAATATTTAATGCTACGACTTTCAGGTCTTTGTGAATTTGTTAGGTCGGTGAGATCTTCATTAGATATTTGTTTAAGTATTCTCTTTGTCACTGCTAATGAAACACCCATATCAATTTCTGCCACTGGTTTTCTGCAGGCTGTCTTTGCAAGCATATCAACAGTGTCATGCCTTGAGATGCCAACATGTGATGGTATCCATAGGAATTTAATTTCAAATCTTTTTTCTTTAGCAGCTGAAACATTCATTCGAATATCACTGACTATTTTCTGGGAGTCACTACTATGTGCGTTCAGTGTCAGGAGTGCACTCTGCGAGTCACAGTATATAAATCCACTGCCTTTGTCTTTTAAAAATTCAGTGGCAAGGTATATCCCTTGCTAGCTAAAGTACACATATAATGGGTAGTGTACACCTGTGGTAAATAATGTACATGTCTTAGTGGGTAATGTACTCCTTTGGTTGGTAGTGCACACCTGTGATGGGTAATGAACACCTGTGATGGGTAATTAAAACCTTTTATGGGTAGTGTACTTCTGTGGTGGGTAATGTACACCTGTGGTGGGCAATGTACACCTGTGTAGGGTAATGTACACCTGTGGTGGTTAATGTACTCCTGTGGTGGGTAATGTACACCAGTGATGGGTAATGTACAGCTGTGATGAGTAGTGCACTCCTATGGTGGGTAATGTACACCTGTGGTGGGTAATGCACACCTGTGATGGGTAGTTTACACCTGTGATAGGCAGTGTACTCCTGTGGTGGGTAATGTACACCTGTGGTGGGTAATGCACGCCTGTGGTGAGTAATGTACATCTGTGAAGAGAAGTGTACACCTGTGATGGGTAATGTACACCTCTGATAGGTAATATTCACTTGTAGTAGGTAATGTACATCTGTGAAGAGTAGTGTACACCTGTGATGGGTAATGTACACCTCTGATAGGTAATATTCACTTGTAGTAGGTAATGTACACCTGTGATGGGTAATGTACACCTGTGATGGGTAATGTTCACCTGTGCTGGGTAATGTACACCTGTGATGGGTAGTGTACATCTGTGGTGGGTAGTGTACACCTTTGATGGGCAATGTACACCTGTGATGGGGAATGTACACCTGTGGTGTGTAGTGTACACCTGTGATGGGGAATGTACACCTGTAATGGCAATGTACACCTGTGGTGGGTAATGTACACCTGTGATGGGTAATGTGCACCTGTGGTGTGTAGTGTACTCCTGTGATGGGTAATGTACACCTGTGATGGGTAATGTACACCTGTGATGGGTAATGTACACTGTTACGACCCTGGGTTCTCCAGTGGAAACCAAAGGTCAAAATTGAGCTATTAAACTTTCTGGTAGTACAGTTGAGTGCATCACGAGCGACAATTGTTTGTATCTTCCCTGCCAGACGTAAGACTATTCTTGTTTCTCAAAGAGCATTTAAAGACTGAGCTGGGGGTTGATTATTAAATAATAACATAGGCACCAACTTTGCTTACTAATACTTTCTAATCATTTGTAAAGTAACAATACGTTGCATAGGGGAAGATCTTTAATGTGCTTAGCTGCACGATCAATTAGGCTCCTTCCGGCACCACGACATGGGAGGCCTAGCTGGTCGCTAGGAGCTTCTTCTCTGGCTGGTGTTCGTGGGACAAGACCTACTCTGTGGCTGCACCCCTACTCTCCTCCCTTCTCCTCTTACTTATTTCCCTTACCTAAGTTCCTGTACCATTAAGTTAAGTTGTATGGCTTTAAGTGTACCTACTCTGGTAGTAAATTGGTGAGACCTGGGGTAGTATTTGCCAGTGTTTTGGGTACCCTAAGTGTTGTGTTTTGTATTAGGGTACCACGTGGTGTCTCTACCCTAAGCTGCATCCAGCTTCAGTGCTTATCCAGTAGTACTTTACCCTAGCTTGTTATTAGTGTAAACCTTGTATCCTGCCTAGTGGACCAAGGCTTTTAACGTAAGATAGTGTGGTAAAGTTATTATTATTATTGTTATTGGTGTGAGTGTATATGGGGGGTTGTTAAGGGGTTAATAAATAAGTACATGAATTACAGAGTATCCCTTCTTCCTGTGTGGGAGCGCATTGATCAACCCTTAGACTAACATATATGGTCTAGTAGCAAGTTATTACTACTGTGGATAGTTTATTTTGGGGGCCGGGCCTTTTAGCTCTCCCATATTTGATACTCTGTCTTCTAACTACCCTTACCCCTTAATAGTACCAGTCCCCATAGAACCCACCACATATTATTTATAACAAGTGGTTGGCCAGTCCGGGAGGAACATTATAAGTGTAAAAAATTAGATTCTTGAGTGCCAAAACTAAAATTTTTTGTTTTCCGCAGAACGGTTGTGTGCTAGCCTAGGGTCCAGCTCATCTAGCAAAGGACATTCTTGCACTGACTGGACACCCAGCTGGATCCCTTCACGATTAAGGTTAGTGTGGCCTTGTGTTAGGGGCCGTGCAAATTTTTGTTTTTTTCCAATTTTTATTTTTTAATTTTTTCTTTGGCTGGGAGCTAAAATTATTAGTGATGTCATCTGAAATGCAGAGACTGGCAAGGGAGCCTTCAGGTAGAGATAAAGAAACTTAAAGTCTAATTTAGTATTGTTAGGCAAGGAATTTGGCCTAGAATTAAATGACGCGGATAAAAAGTGGACTTTGGTGAATGAAATATTACAACATTGTATTGATGAAGAACTATTGGCAAGTGATACACCTTTATGCCAGCCTAGCCAAGCAGAAAGTGCAACTCATAGGGATAGAGAATTAGCTTTAGAGTTAGCAAAAATAAAATTAGAGGAGCAAAGACTCAAAACCGAGGAGGCTAGAATTAGAGCGAATGCCACTGGACCTCCACCTGCCGGGGATTCAAACCCCAGGCATTATGAGAAAAAGCATAATTTGCCTGAATTTTCCGAGTCAGACCCTGAAAGGTTTTTCAACCATTTTCAGAGATTGGCCATGTCCATGAACTGGCCAAAGGAAGAGTGGGTGAAAATCCTACAGGGAAGACTTAGGGGTAAAGCACAAGATATTTTTATAAACATGCCTGACGACGAGTGTTTTGAATATGATAAAGTCAGGGAATGTATTTTGCGGGCATATGAAATTACTCCTGAAGCTCACCGCCAAG
Organism: Procambarus clarkii; assembly: GCF_040958095.1. NCBI lineage: Eukaryota > Metazoa > Arthropoda > Malacostraca > Decapoda > Cambaridae > Procambarus > Procambarus clarkii. Next base: position 11,928,426 of record NC_091216.1, on the reverse strand, counting down.
TTTATCGCAACCTTAGGCCTACTCACAACCAACCGCTCACTGAATTTGTTAATGATCAAATTCGATTGTTTGATAGATGGATTCGCTCGGCGAAAGCCGAAACATACGAGGCTCTCAGGAACTTAGTTTTAATGGAGCATTTTATAGATATTATGCCAGAGAATGTTTCACATTACATTAGAGGAAGGGTAGAGGTAAATTCTAAAATAGGGGATTTGGCCAAGTTGGCAGAAAACTACCAATTGGCGGGCAAAAGGCCCAATAAAAATAATTATACCCCACAGAGTAGCAAAACTTATACCCACAGCCAGTCCAGACCAGCTCATTCTAACCCTTTACTAATGCACCTTCTGTTTCAGACATAACTAACCCTGTTAAAGTGTCTAGCCCCACGGCACCTAAGGGTGAACCGAAGGGTAATTCTGTTAGTAATGTCTCTTCTCCCCGACGTTTTTGTGGTCACTGTAATCGTCCAAACCACACTATTAGCCGTTGTTGGCAACTGTACCCGGAAAAAAGACCCAATGCTCTAGTTGTGACACAGGGCTTGAGGCCTTCGGAAGGGTTAGGGAGTAAGACCTCCAACCCACAGTGGTTGGACTTGCTTACCCCATTCTTATCGAAAGGGAGACTACTTTTGTCTGAGGGTTCTTCCTGGAAGGACGTGGTGATCTTCCGAGACACCGGTGCCATCCAGACTTTAATTTTAGAGAGTGCGTTGCAAGGTGCCAACACTCTCGACACTGGAGAGGTGGTACTGGTCGAGGGTGTCACTAGTGATACTCGAGCAGTACCCCTCCATAAGGTTACCCTGGAATCTGATTTCCACAAGGGTGTTTGTACAGTCGGAGTCACTTCATACCTACCTTTCCCTAATGTTGATGTAATAGTTGGTAATGATTTAGCAGGGGATAAGGTAGGGGACTCCAGACTGCCTATTATGTTGCCTACCCCTAAGGTTTGCCTGGATCCACCCGCCGCAGAGGATAATGTTGTGTACCCTGCGTGCGCGGTGACCAGGTCTATGGGACTTAAATGTAAGGGCAGCCCTGTGCTTGCCAAGGTGGTAAATCCCGAGGACACGAGGAGCTTTCCGAGTGGTGAAAACCAAGTGGACCTCGCGGACACATTCATGGCCCGACTCGATGACGTGGCCGAGGACATTGTGGAGAGCCTGCCACCGCCATCTACCGAGAGTAGTGGGGAGGTGGAGGAGAACACTGTTGAGCCTCGGCCAATGGCATCTGACCAAGGCCTAGATGCCTCCTTGAGTGAGTTACAGAAAGCTGACCCCACTCTTGCAGATTGTCATGAGACAGCGTCTCTATGGAGGAAATTGTAGACGCAGCAACTGGGTACTACTACAATGATCGGATTTTGATGAGAAAATGGAGACCACAGAGTGCTCCCTTGTCAAATGAGTGGGAGGTAGTCCACCAGGTTATGTTGCCGACCTGCTATAGAGAAAGAGTTTTGGCAGCTGCTCATGATGATCCTATGGGGGGACATCAAGGTAAATATTACGTATCACAAAATTTTAAAGTATTTTTTCTGGCCCAAGCTGAAAAGCGATGTGGCAAAATTTTGTAATGCGTGTATTGTTTGTCAACTGGTTGGGAAACCAAACCAGACTCCACCTAAAGCTCCTCTAAGGCCTATTGTCGTGCCAGAGGAACCATTTTCTCATGTGGTAATGGACTGTGTTGGACCATTACCTAGAACTAAGTCTGGTAATATTTACCTAATCACGATGATGTGTATCACTACTCGTTACCCAGAGGCTTTTGCTGTAAGGAACATCCGAGCAAAAACTGTTGTTGCTCGTATGTTGCAATTTTTTTCCACTTTTGGACTGCCTCGGGTCGTGCAAACTGACAATGGTACTAATTTTAAGTCTGATATTTTGAGCAATTTTGTAAGGAACATGGAATAACTCATAAGGTTTCCAGCCCATACCATCCACAGAGTCAGGGGGTAATTGAACGTTTCCATCTAACTCTGAAGCAGATGTTGAAGACATCGTGCGAGAGTTCCCACACCTTCTGGGATGAGAATTTACCGTATGTTTTGTTTGCGGCTAGAGAGGGATTACAAAGTTCACTGGGTTGTTCTCCTTTTGAGTTAGTCTTTGGCCATAAAGTTCGTGGACCCTTGCAAATGTTACAGGAGAATCTGTTAGGGAACGTAACGTTAACCGAAGGTTCGGCTTTCTTTGCGCAACACCACCAGAGACTCAAGGACTGCAAGGCGGCTGCATTAAAGTATCTTGGCAAGGCCCAAGAAAAGATGAAAGAACGTAACGATGCTAAATCTAAGTTACGGGTATTTCAGCCTGGCGACCCTGTCCTGGTATTAAAGCCTCGACTAGGGAACACTATGTCCCACAAGTACGAAGGCCCCTACATTGTGACAGAAAAGACTGGGGACCTCACGTACAAAGTGAGGCACTCTGACAAACGTAACCAGGTAATGCTCATACATGTAAATCGACTGAAGAAGTTCCAGGGCCCCAGGCCCATTGCACTAACCAATGTTTCCATTTCCAGTGAGAGAGGGGATGATTGTTCTGGGGACCCAACTAATCTCATTTTCAATAATTCTAGTTCTGTGAATGCTGTGGAGGAGGGACTGTCCCATTTGCAGATGGCCCAACGTGAAGAGGTGCAGTCGTTGGTTGATGAATTCTCCAGTCTGTTCGGGGAGGTCCCGACCCAGACTGATGCCATTTGCCATGATGTCGAGTTGACGGACTACACTCCCATTCGCCTTCAACCCTATCGGATGAGTCCAGAAAAGAAGGCCATCGTACGGAAGGAGGTCGACTTCTTGCTCCAGCACGGCCTCATCCGGCCGAGCCAGGGCTCTTGGTGCTCGCCCTGCCTTTTGGTCCCCAAACCAGACGGCTCCTGGCGATTATGCACCGACTATCGGCAGCTCAACAAGGTGACCATTGTGGATGCCTATCCGCTGCCCCTCCTCGAGGACTGCATCGACGAGTTGGGAAATGCCAAGTACGTTTCGAAATTCGACCTCTCGAGGGGGTATTATCAAATCCCACTCACTGAACGTGCTAAAACTAACTGCGTTCGTGACACCCGAGGGTGTTTTTGAGTATCAAGTGTTACCGTTCGGCTTGCGTAATGCCCCTGCCACGTTCCAGAGACTCATGAACTCTCTGCTCGCTAAGGTGCCAAATTGTCGGGCGTATTTAGATGATATCGTGCTTTTGACAGTAATTGGGCTGACCACATAGCTAGGTTACGCCAGTTGTTTGCATCTTGAAAAGGGCAAATCTTACCTTAAATGCTAAAAAGTGTCATTTTGGCCAAGGCACAGTGACGTACCTCGGTTATGAAGTGGGCCAAGGAAAAGTGTTACCTCGGCAAGATAAAATCAGTGCCATTCTGGAGTATCCAGTACTAAAGTCTAAAAAGGACGTTCAAAGATTTATCGGTATGTGTGCGTACTATCGACGTTTTTGTCAGAACTTTTCCAGTGTTGCCACTCCTCTCACAGACTTGTTGCGGAAAGCCGTTAAATTTAAGTGGTCATCAGACTGTGCAGAGGCATTTAAAAATTTGAAATTGATCTTAGCTTCCGCCCCAGTGCTTGCTAGTCCAAGGTTCGACCGACCGTTTAAAATTCATGTTGACGCGTCTGACTCGGGTGCTGGTGCAGTGTTGTTGCAAACTGGGGATGATCAGGTGGAACACCCAGTATATTATTACTCTGTGAAATTCGACAAGGCGCAACGCAATTATTCAGTGGTAGAAAAAGAGGCGTTGGCGCTAGTGTTAACATGTAAAAAGTTCGAAGTTTACCTCACAGGTAATATAGTGGAAGTGTACACGGACCATAACCCACTAGTCTTCCTGACTCAGATGAAGGGTAAGAATAAACGCATCCTCAGGTGGGCGTTGTACCTACAGGACTTCAATCTTTCCATTACCCACCTACCGGGCAGACTCAACGTGATAGCCGACGCTCTGTCCCGGTTGCCTGAATAACATTCATCTGAGCCACAGAAAGCCATTTACCAACTGTCATGCTTTAGTTATTTTTTTTTAGGTTCTCCTGTGACATTAAATATTCCGTGTCCAATTTATTTACTTCCCTGTTCTTTTATTTTTTTGTGTATGTTTTTTTTTTTCTTTCAGAGAACTCCTTTGTATTTTTTTGCAGAGAAATTGTTGTTTTGATTGATTTTTTTTTTTGTCATATTTTTTCTTTTTATTCTCTGTATACTCTTACAAAAAAATATGACTACTATTCTAGTAGTCACATTTTTTTTTCTCTGAAGGGGGGAGGAGTGTTACGACCCTGGGTTCTCCAGTGGAAACCAGAGGTCAAAATTGAGCTATTAAACTTTCTGGTAGTACAGTTGAGTGCATCACGAGCGCAATTGTTTGTATCTTCCCTGCCAGACGTAAGACTATTATTGTTTCTCAAAGAGCATTTAAAGACTGAGCTGGGGGTTGATTATTAAATAATAACATAGGCACCAACTTTGCTTACTAATACTTTCTAATCATTTGTAAAGTAACAATACGTTGCATAGGGGAAGATCTTTAATGTGCTTAGCTGCACGATCAATTAGGCTCCTTCCGGCACCACGACATGAGGGAGGCCTAGCTGGTCGCTAGGAGCTTCTTCTCTGGCTGGTGTTCGTGTGGGACGAGACCTACTCTGTGGCTGCACCCCTACTCTCCTCCCTTCTCCTCTTACTTATTTCCCTTACCTAAGTTCCTGTACCATTAAGTTAAGTTGTATGGCGTTTAAGTGTACCTACTCTGGTAGTAAATTGGTGAGACCTGGGGTAGTATTTGCCAGTGTTTTGGGTACCCTAAGTGTTGTGTTTTGTATTAGGGTACCACGTGGTTCTACCCTAAGCTGCATCCAGCTTCAGTGCTTATCCAGTAGTACTTTACCCTAGCTTGTTATTAGTGTAAACCTTGTATCCTGCCTAGTGGACCAAGGCTTTTAACGTAAGATAGTGTGGTAAAGTTATTATTATTATTGTTATTGGTGTGAGTGTATATGGGGGGTTGTTAAGGGGTTAATAAATAAGTACATGAATTACAGAGTATCCCTTCTTCCTGTGTGGGAGTGCATTGATCAACCCTTAGACTAACATATATGGTCTAGTAGCAAGTTATTACTACTGTGGATAGTTTATTTTGGGGGCCGGGCCTTTTAGCTCTCCCATATTTGATACTCTGTCTTCTAACTACCCTTACCCCTTAATAGTACCAGTCCCCCATAGAAACCCACCACACATTATTTATAACATACACCTTTGATGGGTAATGTACACCTCTGGTGGGTAATGTACACCTGTGGTGGGTAATGTACCCCTATGGTTGGTAATGTACACCTGTGGTGGGTAATGTACCCCTGTGGTGGGTAACGTACCCCTATGGTGGGTAATGTACACCTTTGATGGTTAATGTACACCTGTGATGGGTAATATACACCTGTGGTGGGTAATATCCACCTATTGTGGGTAATGAACACCTGTGATGCGTAATGTACACCTATGATGGGTAATGTACACCTGTAATGGGTAATGTACACTTGTGGTGGGTGATGTACACATGTGATTTGTAATGTACACGTGTGATGGGTAGTGTACACCTGTGGTGGGTAATGTACACCTGTGGTTGGTAATGTACACCTGTGATGGATAATGTACACCTATGGTGGGTAATGTACACCTGTGGTGGTTAATGTGCACCTGTGGTGGATAATGTGCACCTGAGATAGGTAGTGTACACCTGTGATGGGTAGTGTACACCTGTGGTGGGTAGTGTACACCTGTGGTGGGTAGTGTACACCTGCGGTGGGTGGTGTACACCTGTGATGGGTAGTGTACCCCTGTGGTGGGTAGTGTACACCTGTGGTGGGTAGTGTACACCTGCGGTGGGTGGTGTACACCTGTGATGGGTAGTGTACATCTGTGGTGGGTAGTGTACACCTGTGGTGGGTAGTGTACACTTGCGGTGGGTGGTGTACACCTGTGAAGGGTAGTGTACATCTGTGGTGGGTAGTGTACACCTGTGGTGGGTAGTGTACAGCTGTGGTGGGTAGTGTACACCTGTGGTAGGTAGTGTACACATGCGGTGGGTGGTGTACACCAGTGATGGGTAGTGTACACCTGTGGTGGGTAGTGTACACCTGTGGTGGGTAGTGTACACCTGTGGTGGGTAGTGTACACCTGTGATAGTTAATTTACACCTGTGATGGGTAATGTACACCTGTGATGGGTAATGTACACCTGTGGTGGGCAGCGTACACTTGCGGTGGGTAGTGTACACTTGTGATGAGTAGTGTACACCTGTGGTGGGTAATATACACCTATTGTGGGTAATGTCCATCTGTGATGGGTAATGTACACCTGTGATGGGTAATGTACACCTGTGATGGGTAATGTACACCTGTGGTGGGCAGTGTACACTTGTGATGAGTAGTGTACACTTGTGATGAGTAGTGTACACCTGTGGTGGGTAATATACACCTATTGTGGGTAATGTCCATCTGTGATGGGTAATGTACACCTGTGATGGGTAAGGTACCCCTGTGATGGGTAATGTACACCTTTAATGGGTAATGTACACCTGTGATGGGATAATGTACACCTTTAACGGGTAATGTACACTTGTGGTGGGCAATGTACTCCTGTGATGGGTAGTTTACACCTGTGATGGATAATTTACACCGGTGCTAGCTAAAGTACACTTATGATGGGTAGTGTACACCTGTGGTAAATAATGTACATGTCTTAGTGGGTAATGTACTCCTGTGGTTGGTAATGCACACCTGTGATGGGTAATGTACACCCGTGATGGGTAATTAACACCTGTTATGGGTAGTGTACTCGTGCGGTGGGTAATGTACAAATGTGGTGGACAATGTACACCTGTGTAGGGTAATGTACACCTGTGGTGGTTAATGTACTCCTGTGGTGGGTAATGTACACCAGTGATGGGTAATGTACAACTGTGATGAGTAGTGTACTCCTATGGTGGGTAATGTACATCTGTGGTGGGTAATGTACACCTGTGATGGGTAATATGCACTTGTAGTAGGTAATGTACACCTTTGATGGGTAATGTACACCTGTGATGGGTAATATGCACTTGTAGTAGGTAATGTACACCTTTGATGGGTAATGTACACCTGTGATGGGTAATGTACACCTGTGATGGGTAATGTACACTTGTGATGGGTAATATTCACTTGTAGTAGGTAATGTACACCTGTGATGGGTTATGTACACTTGTGGTGGGTAATGTACACCTGTGGTGGGTAATGTACACTATTAGGCAGTTGACAGTGGTAAGGTTAGTGATGTTATGTTCCTTGACTTTAGTAAAGCTTTTGACTCTACTACATGAAAGACTGATTAAAAAGTTAGAAGCTCACGGTATTGCGGGTTACTATGTTAAGTTGGATTAGGGCATGACTTTTCTAAAGGAAGAGTAGGTATATAGAGAGTTAAGTCAGAGTGGGAAAATATCGTATGTGGAGTGCCTCAAGGCTCTGTACTGGGACGTCTAATATTCATAACATATATAAATGATTTAGATTCAGGTTTGAGCAGCAATATTTGCAAATTTGTTGATGATACAAAAATCTGGAGGAAAATAAATAAGATTGGCAGATGTTGTTTAATGCTGACCAATGTAAGGTGTTAAGCTCGGTAATGAGGATATAATTACTAGAAACGAGCGAGATGGTGTTGAGATTGCGATGACGGATTGCGAAAGGGATCTGGGAGTTGTGATTAGTAAGAATTTAAAACCAAAAAATCAATGTATTAATGTTCGTAATAAGGCAAATAGGACACTGAGATTTATCGAAGCATTACTAATAAGACATCTGGTGTAGTTCTTCAGGTATATATTACTCTGGTTAGGCCCCATTTAGATAATGCAGTTCAGTTTTGGTCGCCGTACTATAGAATGGATATTAATTCACTGGAACGTGTCCAGCGTAGGATGGCAAATTTAATCCCGCAAACTAGAAACCTGTCATATGAAGAAAGACTGACAAAGCTTAAATTACATTCGCTGGAAAGGCCAAGAGTTATGGGGTGACAAAGGGGGATATTAATAGGGCATTACAAAGTATCAACACAAGACAAATCACGAAACTATGGGTAAAAATTGGATAAGTTTAGATTTACGTAAGACCTGGGTAAATACTGGTTCGGTAACAGGGTTGTTGATTTTTGGAGTCAATTATCGCGTAACGTGGTGGAAGTGGGGTCCCATGACCCCACTTCCAAGCGTGAGTTGGACATGTATTTGAGTGGGATTGGGTGGCTGTAAATAGGAGCTGCCTCGTATGGGCCAATAGGCCTTCTGCCTTTACCTGTATTTTTATGTTGTTATGTGACGGGTAATATATACCTGTGGTGGGTACTGAAAAGTTTTCTGTGTCTCTTATTTGTGTTTTGTAGATGAAAGTTTACTTTTTGAGTAAAAATTAATTAGCAACTTCTAATTACGCTAATGCTGCAATCTTAAGTTCGTATGATAACGAGTTTATACTTTATTAATACACAATTAAAGTATGTATATATGATTGTGTAATGTAAATTTTTACTTTCGAGGTTTCGCCCAGAAGATTAAACTATACTAACTAATTATTATCTGTTCTTAAATCAATCTTTTATGGTATTAATGCACAATGTCAACCATTAATATGTCCAAACTAAAGTACGAAAATAATCTGAGACATAAATATAAAACTATATTCTTGAAAATAATCTGAATCGATAATCGTAATCGAGAGTTTAGTGGAATCAGCATCGATATCTGAATCGTTAGAAATGTTAGCATCGTCTCATCATTAACAGTTAGGAAGAGGTTTGGTTAGGTTAGATGTTTAGGTTCTGTTCGCAATTATTTGAATATGAAACATGTGGGTGAAGCATTTACAAAATTACGATTCGAACAGAAAACTTTTGTGAAGCAGTGTTTGAGAAAAGTTCGAACGTCTTTAGTTGTGAGTTATTATATATCAGCCTAACCCCTCCAGACGAAGCTCCTTTCATCCAGCGGCCGATCCCAAACACGCATTCATAAATTTTAGCATGGTGTTCATCCAAAACAGGAATTTTCTCAAATATAAATTAATATTGTAATATATTAGCTTTCTGTGCCAATACTTCAGAGAATGCACCGGTTGTGCTTCGGAGACGCTTAGGGATACTAATGAGGGCAGTAGCACTCCAGGTTGCGTCTTCAAAAAATGTGGTGGTCAGCCTGTCCTCCACACAAAGACCCAAAAGGGATTCCATCTACCCGCCGAACCCCCTGTTTATTAATGAAAAACGGTTTACACATGACTCAACCGATTTCGTTCGAACACTTCCGGAACAAGTGCTTCCCTGAAGAATTTTGTTCGAACCACAATGCTGTAAATGCTTCACCCACGTACAAATAATCGCCAACAGAACCTAAACACCTAACCCTAACCTAACTTATGCCTATATATGCACAATATGCTAATATATTATAATATTAATTTATATTTTAGAAAATTTCCGTTTTGAATGAAGAGCATGTAAAAATTTATGAATGCGCCTGTGGGGTCGAGCACTGGGTGCATGGAATGGCCGTGAGTCGAGGACGGGTTGGTGGTGGTACCGTTGACTAATGCAGCCCGTCCTCCAAACAAAGATCCAAAAGTGATTCCATGCACCCGCCAAACCCCCTGTTTATGAATGAAAAGCGATTTACACACGACTCACAACTGCTGACGTTCGAACATATCCGGAACAAGTGCTTCACTGACGAATTTTGTTCGAACCACAACGCTGTAAATGCTTCACCCACGTACTACAAATACAAATAATCACCAACAGAACCTAAACACCTAACCTAACCTAACCTAACCTATGCCTATTTATACACAATATGCTAATATATTATAATATTAATTTATACTTGAGAAAATTCCCGTTTTGAATGAACAGCATGTTAAAATATATGAATGCGTCTGTGGGGTTGACCGCTGAATGTAATGGACTTGAGTCGAGGACGGGTTAGACTAATGCGTGTCTGGGAACATCCCGTGCGTAGGTTCGAACCCTCATCAAGGACCTTGTGGATTTGTTCATTTGATATAGGACACTATTGTGATTTCTGTGTGTACTGTGCATATTGAGGAATGGATTAGGCTAGGTTAGGTGTTTAGGTTCTGTTGGCGATTAGTATTTATACAACCTGTTCTCACACTCAGCTGTTTAGAGAAGCGCCCGTCCTCCCCAGACACATTCATAAATTTTAACATACAGTGGATTAAATTTGTTTTATTTGGTTTGTTCTCAAACATAAATTAATATCATTATACATAAAAATTCCATATATCGTTAGGAGTAGGTTAGGTTATAACAACTGTCTTCAGGCCAAGTCCATTCAATGCAGCGGTCGACCCCAAATATTCCTTCATCAATTTTAAAATGCTGTTCATTTAAAAAAGGAATTTTCTCAAATTATAAATAAATGTTGCTAAACATTAGCATTCTGTGCATATTTAGGCATTATTTAGGAGTTCTGGTTCTGGTTTGGGTTCTGATAGCAATTATTTATAATTGTAGTACGTGGATGAAGCATTTCCCAACCCATTCTCGACTAAGTCCATTATATCCAGCGGTCGACCCCACAGACGCTTTCATAAATTTTAACATGCTGTTCATTCGAAACAAGAATTTTTTCATATATAAATTAGTATTACAATATATTAGCATATTGTACCTAAATAGGCATAGGTTAGGTTAGGTTAGGTGTTTAGGTTCTGTTGGCAATTATTTGTATTTGTAGTACGTGGGTGAAGCATTTACAGCATTGTGGTTCGAACAAAATTCTTCAGTGAAGCACTTGTTCCAGAAGTGTTCGAACGTCAACAGTTGTGTGTCGTGTGTAATCTGCAGCCCGTCCTCCAAGGATCCAAAAGTGATTCCATGCACCCGCCAAACCCCCTGTTTATGAATGAAAAGCGGTTTACACACGACTCACAACTGCTTACGTTCGAACATATCCTGCTTATGTTAGAACATAGTGCTTCACTGAAGAATTTTGTTCGAACCACAACGCTGTAAATGCTTCACCCACGTACTACCCATACAAATTTTTTTTTTTTTTATTTTTAAAACAGAGCAAGTACAGCGTATAGTAACCATATAAACAGGAAAGCACAGAATAACGAAGAACAGAATAACAACAACACAGATAACAAGTAACACAGATCAACACAAAAGTGAAACAAAGAATAACATAAAACACATAAGAACACACACACACAAACAAAAGCAGCACTACCCAGACGGGGCGCGCCAAAAGCGTCAGTAATTACAAAAGCGCACAAGGAGCACAATAAAACCAAGGGTAAATTATAAACAGGAATACACATACAAAGAAACACATACAAAATAACACAAAATAACACAAACGCAAAACACACGCACCATGCGCCACACCACACAACAGCAGACAACACACCATAACAAACATGTCAATAAACACAATAACAAACATGTCAATATAACACTGTAAATACAACATAGTAAGGAAATGCAGGAAAATAACAATGGAATACAACAAAGCAATACACAGCACAGTACATAAAATAAAGGAAACAGAACACATTAGCATTACATAGTAAAATAACATAGTAAAAAATAAAGGAATCGGTATAGTACAAACCGACATTGGAACATATAACACAGTAAAATGACACAGATAACAGAACAAATGTAAAAAAAACATAAACACACAAACAAACAACACATGCCACCCATACGGGGCGTGCCAACAGGAACCATAATGAAAAGCACATAACACAAGGCAGCAAGACAAAATGACAATGAACACAAGCATACAAAAACACACAACAATGGAACACATACGAAACAAACACAGCCACCCAGCACACAAACCCGACCCCCACAGACAGAGGACGGCCAGCCACCAAGCAGAAAAAAACACCCACGCACCGGACACATCAGGAGAGAGACAGACATGCCACAACACCACAACACACCCATACCCACCCACACACAAACAAAACCTGCCACACAAGGTAACCAAGCAAACCCCAGTACACACAAAACCCCAAAGACAAACAAACACAGACCCCCCAAACCCCCACCCACCAGAGGGAACCGAACCAAAGGAACACGCACACACACACACAACCACACCCACAGGAACCCACCACCTACACCAACGCAGCACCCCGGACATACTCGACCGTGAACCAAGCATCAAAAACCCTAGGAAAGGAGCGACGCAACCACCACATAGTATAAGACAGACGGCCTTTCAAAAAGCCCAAAATCCTCCCCACCCCATACCCCTCCATCCTACCAACCCATAAACAAAAAATATAGTCCGCTAACAACACCCCGAGCGTGTTACGCACCCGCCTGGAGCCCCGAGGGAACGAAAAAAAAAAAACCGCAATAGGTCGACCTGCACCCCTGGACCACAAAAGGCTGCAATGACATCCCGCAACCACCCAACCAAACCCTGAACCCGCGCACAAAAATAAAAGACGTGCAACTGAGTCTCACGTCTCCCACAATGAACACAACTCAGAGGCGACCAAACCCAACATAAAGAGCCTTGCATTCGTAGCCAAAGACTCATGCAAATATCGAAAAACCAACTCACGCGTCCGTGGCGCAATACACGGCCCACTCAACGCCTCCCACACATTCCCCCAGTCGAAACAAGGGTACAAACTTTCGACCCTGGGAGGCACCCGAGAGGCAAGCGCCCCATACACCTCCCGACAACCAAAAGAGACAAACCCAGGAAATCGACAAAGCGCCCGAAGGATCAAAACCGCCCACGAATACACTGGAGGCGTATACATGGCCACCTCCTGGCAACGATCCAGATCAAGCAAAAAACTAAACCTCATAGAGCAGTAAAACAACCCCAAGGAGTTTAACCCACCCCCTAACACCAAACTCCTCCGAACCGACCCCCAAAACAAAGCCAACGCCTTCACATAGACATCAGGAATACCAATTCCACCTTCTGACACCTTAAGACATAACGTAGATCGACGAACCGGATGATACCGGCCACACCACACATAACGATACACCAAACCCTCCAGAGCGCGAGCCTTCCGCCGATCCAACGGAAAACACTGCGCAACAAACCAGACCCGCGACAAAACCTTACAAGACACGACAATCGGTAAATAGTCAGGGCCCGTTGCGACAACATCCCCACAGCTACGCCCACCCCCCGAAACTGCCTCCCAATTAAACTCCAAAGACTGCACATACGACCTAACCACGTAATCCCCAGAACCCGAATGGACTGAACCACCGGAAACCACGAACCAGACCACACCAAACGAGAGGCCCAACCCCCCAACCCCAGAAGACAAGACTTTCCACGATTGACCAAAGCCCCTGTAGCCGACTCAAATTGAAGCACCAAATCCTGAACAGCAGGCACAGAACCCTCAGAGGCAACAAACAAGACTGTGTCGTCCGCATAACCACAAATCTTGAGGGACAAGCCATTCGGCAAACACGGTGAGACAACTGAACGACAAGCACGCACTGCGCGAACAAAGGGCTCCTGAAACAGAATATATAGAAGCATCGACAGAGGACACCCCTGTCGAACCGAACGCCGAATAGCGAAGGGAGCACTAAGGAACCCATTGACACACACCCTACTACTACAACCAGCATACAACATCCGTATCCAGCCCACAAACTGGGGCGGGAAACCAAACCTCTCCAGGACCCGCAAAACAAACCCAATCGGCACGCGATCAAAAGCCTTGGACCAATCCAGGCTTATCATGGCCGCGGGAACACCAGACTCCTCCACATAGAGGAGCAAATCCCGAAAAAGGGAATTGCATTGCACCAACGACCTACCCGGAACGCCACAAAACTGACCCCAAGAGATCACCGACCCCACAACCGAGCGCAAACGTCCAGCCAACAACTTGAAATAATCTTGTAATCCACATTTAGCAATGTAATAGGCCGCCAATTTGCAAAAAAACGTAAATCCCCCGGCTTCGGAAGAAGCCGCACAAGACCATCATTTTGCGAAACGGACAGAGACAAACTCCGAAGACAAAACCGAACCACCTCCAAAAAATCGGCACCAAGCACATCCCAAAACTCGACATAGAACTCCATCGGAAACCCATCCGACCCTGGAACCTTACCACGACGAAAGGACCGCACAACCTCCCAAAGCTCCGAAGGGCTTACCTCCCGCACAAGACCCACACAATCCATACCCGACAACCCCGGTGCACAGTGTTGGAGGAAGGACTCCATCAACCCCTCATCCCCCGCAACCACCCCATACAAAGACTCCAATTCACCACGCACATAATGCAAAATCGCCCCCGTGTCCGACAAAACCGAACCGTCCGGCCGATGAAGACCTGCCAACAAAACAGAGGCACGCCCCACCCGTTCCCTCCGCAGTAAAAACTGCGAGAGCTTCTCACCACACAACCGTTCCTCCACCCAGCCCGCACACGTACCCCCTCAGCCATCTCCTCCCTCAGCCCACAAATGAGATCCTTACACACCGAGATCTCCCGAAACCTATCTAAACCCTGATTCAGCAACCCATACAGGCGAAATAACCGTGCCTGCAAGACCCTCAACAGACCAAACCTTCCCGACGCCTCCCGCTTCGCCACACCCGAAAAAACGACCGACATTCCACCTTAGCCCACTCCCACCACTCCAGGACCGAGGGAAAAGTCCCCTTCCGAGCGGCCAAAACAGCCCACCGGGCCCGGAACTGGGCACACACAACAGGGCATTTCAGCAACCCACAATTCAGTTTCCACCAGCCACGGCCAACCCGCACCTGGCTGCGAATCCCCACCTGCAACACCACCATGCAATGGTCCGAGAACCCCACGGGAACCGTCTGCAACGAAAAAACCGAACCACCCCCAGTAGGCACGTAAAAACGATCAAGGCGAGAGCAAGCCCCACGCGAGAGAAAAGTGTACTCCAAAGGACCCCCTTGCAACACGGCCGCATCCCGAAACCCGCAACTCTTCAAGGTAGCAGTCAAAGCCGGCGAGATATTCGCTGGACGAAGACTATTGCTATCCCGCGGCGATGTAATACAATTAAAATCCCCCCCCAAAATCATCCCCCTCGTATCGTGCCGCAAAAAATGCAGCACATCACGGGAAAAGAAAACCTCCCGGTTCTGCCTCTGCGCCGCCCCAGATGGCGCGTACACATTCAAGAGAGAGACCTCAGACCCCAAAAAGGAGACCCGAACTAACAGCACCCGACCACCTTCGTCCATCTCCGTGTGAAGCACGGAAATCGGGGCCCGCTTAGAAAGCAGGATCAACGTACCTCCACGCAAGCCACGCGAAGGGTTTAACACCACCGTAAACCCCTCAGCCAACACATGTAACAACCCCACTTCCTGCACATTGTGCTCCTGCACAAAAGCCACATCCACCCTCCACTCACGCAGCATCGACACCAGGCCCAATTGCACAGCCACAGAACGCAAACCATTCACATTCAGCGAAGCACATGTTAATTTAGGATCCATCGGGAAAAAGATAAACCCTATCTAACCACAAAACCGTCATACCGGTCCGGCCGACACCCCGTGTACGGAAGCAGTAGCAGCCGCCACCGGGTTCCCAGGCGACGGAGACGCACTCCCCACAGGGGGGGGGAGGCCAGAGTCCTTCCGGAGCTTCATCACAAGGCCGCGATCATCACTGCCACAGTCCCCCGGATCCACTACCGCCCACTCCGGGCTCCGTACCCCAGGGGACCCACATACGAGATCACCAGGAGGGTCCACAACACACCCTCCACCGCCCGGCACCGACGGGTCTACTACAGACACCGCCACACCCTCACCATCACCGACACTCGCATCAGGCTCTAACCTCCGCACCGAAGGCCCTCGGTCCCCGGAGCGACCACTCCTGTTCGTCTTCCGGCGCTTCGTCAGAGAGCCAGGTTGACCCTGGACAGCAGTGGTGGAAGGACGACGAGAGGGGCGACCCCCTTCCAAGAACTCATCTGCTTCCAAGGGTTCCACACCAAGGCACCAGAATCTGGCGCGACATCCTCCACCGGTGACAAAACAGGGCCACGCCCCACCGAAGCGTCAACATCGACGGCTATGGCAACTGGAGGCGGATGCACCTCCACATGCGTGACCACCGCACTACCACCCACACCAGGGGGGTCCACAGACATCGGACCCGACACGTCAGCACCAGTGGGGCGCACCGCACCCACAACGCCATCACACGGTAGGTGCAGGGGAGGGTTCAACCCGGCAGGATCATCCCCCAGGTCCACAAGGCCATGTAGAGGCGGAAAATCCTCTTCTCGGAAGACACTGACCAACCGGACGGTGCCATTACGGCAACCAGCAGCCTGGTGTCCAGCCATACCGCACCGAAAACATGTGCGCTCTTGTCCCGCATAAAAGCACTGCACCTTGAACCCCAGCACCATCGACGACGGGATCGCCTTCCTCAGCTTCATGGTAACCGTGCGGATACCCATCAGGACGCCACGAAGACGGCCAGACTTCAGCACATTTGCCCGACAGGCGAGAACACTCCCATATCCTCCTAAGAACCGGCGGAGCAGGCTCTCTGGGAACTCAAACGGCAGCCCCCGCACCACCACAAAAGTCACTGGAACACACAAGTCCGTTACAGAAACCGTACCCGCCGCGCCAGGCAAAGGTACAGTACGCCCATCATACTTGTCGACCATTCCCGGTACACCACAGCGTCAGTCAGCTTAACCAAGGCCCGATGTTCCCCAGCCAGCTGCACACCACACACATCTGCAGGGTTGAGACCCAGCACATCCAGGAGAGCAACCTCCAACAATGAGTAGTTCACCTGACCAGAGAAGGCCAGCTCAACCGTATCCACACGCCTTATAGGCGGCATGGGCAACGCCATCCCGCCGGCCCGCCAGGCCAGAGGCCACAAAAAACGCCACCAGCTGTGTGCACGCCAAACGTCCAGGCAAGACTGAGGAGCGAATGTAAACAGAACCGCTCCGCACGGCTGCCAAACAGCCAATACTACCCATACAAATAATCGCCAACAGAACCTAAACACCTGACCTAACCTAACCTATGCCTATTTATACACAATATGCTAATATAATTTAAAATAAATTTATACTTGAGAAAATTCCCGTTTTGAACGAACAGCATGTTACAATTTATAAATGCGTTTGTGAGGTTGACCGCTGAATGTAATGAACTTGAATCAAAGATGGGTTGCTGATTTTCATCCATGAACAGGGGGTCTGGCGGGTGGAAGGAATGGAAGGTTTCAGAGAACGGGCTGACCTGTTGCTCTCCTGGTGCCCCCCTAGTACCTTACTTGTGCCCTCTTGGTGCCCTTCTGGCGCCCTCCTGGTGCCCTTCTGGTGATCTACTGGTACCCTCCAGTTGCTCTACTGGTGCCCTCCAGGTGCCCTCCTGTTGCTCTACTGGTGCCCTCCTGGTGCCCTAAAGGTGCCCTCCTGTTGCTCTACTAGTGCCCTCCTGTTGCTCTACTGGTGCCCTCCTGGTGCCCTCCAGGTGCCCTCCTGTTGCTCTACTGGTGCCCTCCTGGTGCCCTAAAGGTGCCCTCCTGTTGCTCTACTGGTGCCCTCCTGTTGCTCTACTGGTGCCCTCCTGGTGACCTTCTGGTGACCTCCTGGCGCCCTCCTGGTGACCTTCTGGTGCTCTTCTGATGACCTGGTGACCTTCTGGTGACCTCCTGGTGCCCTAAAGGTGCCCTCCTGTTGTTCTCCTGGTGCTCTCCTGGTGCTGTCCTGGTGTTCTCCTGGTGGTCTCCTGGTGCTCTCCCAGTGACCACAGCCAATATCCTCCCGGATCTCCGCCGAACCCGATATTCTTTTCTGATCTTAAACACTAAATCTATTATCAAATATCAACATTGAAATTCTGATAAGACTTTTAAGTTTTTGTTTTATTAATTCACTTGGATGGATTCTTCTCGACAGGCGCCACAACAAGAAGCTCTATTGCCGGGAGTTGCTGAAGAATATAAACAGTGATTGCGATTTGTATCCAGTTATGACATCTGTGTTGTTGGTTGTGAGGGCCGTTAGTCAGAGGTTCGTGAGGGGTTCATGAGGGTTGTTTCTATGAAATACGAGAGGGGTTGTGAGGGTCGTTAATACGAGGTACGTAAAGGGGGTTGTGAGGGTCGTTACTCCGAGGTACGTGAGGGGGTTGGAAGGATCGTTACTCCGAGGTACGGGAGGGGTCATGAGGGCGTTACTGTGAGGTGCGTGAGGGATGGTGAATAGTAGTAGGGAGTACAGTCTATGAGTAACAAATTTTTTGGGGGGTCAGTTACTCATAGACTGTGGGGGTTTCTAGGTTAATTGGGCCAGTGCCTCATACGCTGCAGGGGGGGGGGAGGAGGGGGTTCCTGATAAAAAAAAATCATTCCCGTTTAGCCTGTCGGCTTTTCCTGATAAATTTTCGATTTGGAGTTAAAGAATTCTTATGAGGAAAATAAATTCAGAGTTCAAAGAAGTTTGTTACAGAAAAATTCAGGGGCAAAGTCCGCTACCTTCTTACTGATAATAAACTCTACCGTCAATTTTTTTTTGTTTTCAAAATCACTCAATTTTAGTTAAGAAGTTCTTTTGGGGAAATTCAGACCAAAAATCACTCATACGTTCTTAAATGTCTCGGGTGGGGAAAATTGATTTTTTTTCCACAGTTCAGTTTTGTGAAAATATTTCAGAGTTCATATAATCATATGAGTTTTTTACGAGTTAAGACCGAAAATATTTCAAAATACCATTTTCAGACAATATTGTCATGAAAGTTTTGTTAAGGAAAATAATTTTTTATATACATTTTAGACCGATTTTCATCAGAGTCCATTTGAAGACGGAAATTAACCGAAAACTATTCAAAGACCATTTCACCACACCGATTTTCAACAGAGTTCATTCGTTCCATTTACTTTGTTTCTCTTCCTCCTCTCTATCTTCCTCCATCTCTCTCTCTCTCTCTCTCTCTCCCTCTAACCCTCCCTTCTCTTTCCCTCTCTCTCTCTCTCTCTCTCTCTCTCTCTCTCTCTCTCTCTCTCTCTCTCTCTCTCTCTCTCTCTCTCTCTCTCTCTCTCTCTCCTCTCTCTCTCTCTCTCTCTCTCTCTCTCTCTCTCTCTCTCTCTCTCTCTCTCTCTCTCTCTCTCTCTCTCTCTCTCTACCCTCCTCTCTCTCTCTCTCTCTCTCTCTCTCTCTCTCTCTCTCTCTCTCTCTCTCTCTCTCTCTCTCTCTCTCTCTCTCTCTCTCTCTCTCTCTCTCTCTCCTCTCTCTCTCTCTCTCTCTCTCTCCTCTACTCTCTCTCTCTCTCTCTCTCTCTCTCTCTCTCTCTCTCTCTCTCTCTCTCTCTCTCTCTCTCTCTCTCTCTCTCTCTCTCTCTCTCTCTCTCTCTCTCTCTCTCTCTCTCTCTCTAACCCTCCCTTCTCTTTCTCTCTCTCTCTCTCTCTCTCTCTCTCTCTCTCTCTCTCTCTCTCTCTCTCTCTCTCTCTCTCTCTCTCTCTCTCTCTCTCTCTCTCTCTCTCTCTCTCTCTCTCTCTCTCTCTCTCTCTCTCTCTCTCTCTCCCTCTAACCCTCCCTTCTCTTTCTCTCTCTCTCTCTCTCTCTCTCTCTCTCTCTCTCTCTCTCTCTCTCTCTCTCTCTCTCCCTTCCTCCCTCCTTTTCTCCCCCTCTCCTTCTGTCTCTCCCTTCCTCTCTCCTTCTCTCTCCCTCATTCTCTCTTCCTCTCGAGCTTTTCTGTTTTCGATCACAAATCTTGGTATATCTGACTCTTTACTGATGTACTAATATGTGAAAAAGAAAGTAAAAGAAGGAAAGAAAAGTTAAGTGGGAAGGTTAAGTGGGAAGGTTAAGTGGGAAGGTTAAGTGGGATGGTTAAGTGGGAAAGTTAAGTGGGAAGGTTAAGTGGGAAGGTTAAGTGGGAAGGTTAAGTGGGAAGGTTAAGTGGGAAGGTTAAGTGGGAAGATTAAGTGGGAAGGTTAAGTGGGAAGGTTAAGTGGGATGGTTAAGTGGGAAGGTTAAGTGGGATGGTTAAGTGGTAAGGTTAAGTGGGAAGGTTAAGTGGGATGGTTAAGTGGGAAGGTTAAGTGGGAAGGTTAAGTGGGAAGGTTAAGTGGGAAGGTTAAGTGGGATGGTTAAGTGGGATGGTTAAGTGGGAAGGTTAAGTGGGAAGGTTAAGTGGGATGGTTAAGTGGGAAGGTTAAGTGGGAAGGTTAAGTGGGAAGGTTAAGTGGGATGGTTAAGTGGGATGGTTAAGTGGGAAGGTTAAGTGGGAAGGTTAAGTGGGAAGGTTAAGTGGGATGGTTAAGTGGGAAGGTTAAGTGGGAAGGTTAAGTGGGATGGTTAAGTGGGAAGGTTAAGTGGGTAGGTTAAGTGGGAAGGTTAAGTGGGATGGTTAAGTGGGATGGTTAAGTGGGAAGGTTAAGTGGGAAGGTTAAGTGGGATGGTTAAGTGGGATGGTTAAGTGGGAAGGTTAAGTGGGATGGTTAAGTGGGATGGTTAAGTGGAAAGTTAAGTGGGAAGGTTAAGTGGGATGGTTAAGTGGGATGGTTAAGTGGGATGGTGGATTTGGGTAAAAATACACAAAGAGAATAAACACAAACTATATCTAAAAGGATAGATTAAGGATAATATATTCAACAAATAAACTATATCTGTAAGGTTAGGGAAAGGTCAGAGAATAAGTTATATATATAACACAATGCATACACTAAGATCAAAAGAGGTTAGGTTAAAGGGTGAAAAGTATGAGAGAATATTAGCTAGGTAAAGGCTAGGTGGAGTAGGATAGGTAGGTGAGGGTAGATAAGTTATGATACGTTATGTAAGTTAAGTTAGTAAGTTATGTATGGTGGTTAGGTCAGGATGCGTAAGTTAAGTTAGGTTAGGTAAGTTATGATAAGTTAGCATAGGATAGGTTAGGTAAGTTACACTAAGTTAGATTAGGTTAGGTTATCGTATGTCATTTAAGTTTAGTTAAGTTAGGTTAGGTTAAGTTAAGCTATGCAAGTTAATTAGGTAAGATATTAAACACAGAAATCACACTAACGTGATGCATCAAATTAACAAATCCACAAGGGTCGTGACGAGGATTTGAACCTGCGTCCGGGAGCATCCCAGACACTGCCTTAATCGACTGAGCTACGACAGGGTTAAAAAGAGTTGAAACCGAAGTTCTACTGAACTTACTGGATCCCGCAGCTTCTCCAAGGCACA
Organism: Procambarus clarkii; assembly: GCF_040958095.1. Taxonomy (NCBI): domain Eukaryota; kingdom Metazoa; phylum Arthropoda; class Malacostraca; order Decapoda; family Cambaridae; genus Procambarus; species Procambarus clarkii. The sequence goes on along the minus strand of NC_091216.1, from coordinate 11,907,110 downwards.
AACCAGGGTTTTACACAACTTTACAAAGTTGAGTAAAAGGCAGTGTCTGAGATGCTCCCGGACGCAGGTTCGAATCCTCGTCACGGCCCTTGTGGATTTGTTCATTAGGTAAGATATGTTAGGTTAGGTTAGGTAAGTTAGATTAGGTTAGGTAAGTTAGGTAAGTTACGTTAGGTTAGGTAAGTTAGGTTAGGATTGGTTAGGTAAGTTACGTTAAGTTAATCAGGTACTTTACGTTAGGTTAGGTTAGGTTAGGTTAAGTTTGGTTAGTTAAGTTAGGTAAGTTAGGTTAGGTTAGGTTAGGTAATTTAAGTTAGGTTAGTTAAGTTAGGTAAGTTACTTTATGTAAGGTTATGTTTGATAAGTTGTGTTAAGTTAGGTTGGATTAGGTAAGATACATTAAGTCAGATTAGGTTAGGTTACGTTTGGTTAGGTAAGTTAGATTTAGGGGGCATAATCTGGTTAAATAAAATTACTTTTCAAATTGTTTTCGTTTGTTATCAAGGTATTTGCATGAAACTTGCACACCTTGCTCAATGGATGCCTATCTGCAAGGGTGCCAATTATGAACGAAATCTGTCGAAGTAAAGCTCAGCTACAGGTGGCCGAACTTTGAGCTTTATTTTACTCAGGAAAGTAATTTACAACTTCAAAGTACTTCATAGCTTTCATTTATTAATCAATTTACATGCAAATTACATCTTATATGTAGAGTTTGTGCTTCTACAGTACATACTAGACAGTTTAGTCCAAAGTCCATTTGTTGATTTTATAAAAATTTATAAACATCATATATTGCATAATTTTGGAAGGGTAACTTTGAATAATTATATTATTGCACTAAACACTTTTTTGATAAAACTACTCACAGCAATCCTATATTATGTGCTAATTTTAATATCTGAGTGTTATAGAAAGGATTTTAGTTGACACATGTGTTCCCTGAGATTATTTGAAAATGTTGAAAATTCGTTGCATAATACGTTGTGTATTTATTTTCTCCTTTTCTGTTTAGGCTGTGATGGTGAAACTTGGACCAGTTGCAGCCCTTTCCATAACCATTTCATAAATAAATTTATAAGCAAATTGAACAACTTTTAATTTAACCACATTATTCCCCCTTAGTTAGGTTAGGTTAGGTTAGGTTAGGTTAGGTTAGGTTAGGTTAGGTTAGGGTTAGGTTAGGTTATTTGATTAGGTTGGGGAGGAATAGGTTATATAGGGTGATGCATTGTTGTTCAGAGAATAGTTTTGAGTTCAAGTGACTAAGAAAATATATTTTACCAGAAGTGTAAGTTTTATATGAAAAGCTGAACTAATTACCTTTGGGAGTGCCATTTAATGCCTGAAGATGTCTTAGAGAACAACAACTTTTATGGACGAAAGAGAGTTTCTTTGATGAACGAAGGTGAGTTAGAAAGTTTCTTTGATGAGTGAGAATAACTTTGATGTCTCTGAGAATAACTTTAATGACTCTGAGAATAACTTTTGAGGACATGAGTATTATTTTGATGAGCAAAGATGTCTTGGAAAACTTCTCTGATGAACGAAGGTGACTTAGAGAGTAACTTTCATGACTGATATTAATTTTTGATGTCTCTGAGAATGACTTATATGCCTTAGAGAATAACTTTGATGAAAGAAGATATCTTAGAAAGCTTCTCTGATGAACGAAGATGACTTAGAGAATAACTTTGATGACTGAGATTAACTTTTGATGACTCTGAGAATAACTTTGATGTTTAAGAAAGCTTCTCTGATGAACGAAGGTGACTTAGAAAATACCTTTTGATGACTGAGATTAACTTTTGATGTCTCTGAGAATAACTAATATGCCTTAGAGAATAACTTTGTTGAACGAAGTTGTCTTAGAAAGCTTCTCTGATGAACGAAGGTGACATAGAGAATTACTTTGATGGCCGAGATTAACTTTTGATGGCTCTGAGAATAACTTTTGATGACTGGAATTAACTTTAGATATCTCTGAGAATATTGGTTGATGACTCTGAGAATAACTTTTGAGGACATGAGTAGTATTTTGACGTCTTTGAGTGTCTTTGATGTCTTGAAAAGTAACTTTGGTGTCTCTGAATGTGTCTTTGATGTCTTAAAGAGTGTCTTTGACTATTTTTGTACTCCACGAAGTGTAATGTTAGTTAAGAAAGTAGTGAACGAAGCTACACCTGACTATTTCAGTTAATTGACGAAAATTTTTAGTTAAAAAAGACAAGAAAAGATTATGTACGTGGCTATTTTCAGTCGATTGATGATGGATAAAGTTAGTTATGATCGGTGATGGAAAGTTTCCTTTAACAATTTTTATCTAAGAGAAAGGATATTTTAGGTAAGAAAAGTGTAGAACGAGGTTAATCCTGACTATTTTTAGTTTATTGGATAATAAGTTTAGTTAAGAAATGATGAACAAAACAATTTTTTTAGTAGATTGACGAATATTTTTTGTTAAGTAACGTTAAGAAAACATGATGAACATGGCTATTTTTAGTTGAATGACGAATAATTTTAGTTACAAACGACAAGAAAAGTTTGTTTGGGTAAATTTGTACTGAACGTTAAGAAAAGAATATCTTGGTAAATTTGTACTGAATGGAAGAAAACAATTGTACATTTGATTTTTAAAGAACATGTAAGAGAATGCGGTGAACACAGTAAACATGCGGGAACATTACAAAGAACACAGAGAACATGGAAGAGAATGAAAAGAACACAGTAAAAAACATGCTAAGAACATAGAGAACATGAATACCAGGTATAAAAGTTGTACAGAGAACATGAAAACATGATAAAGAACATAGAGAATACAAAGAATGAACAATGAACTTGTGAAGAACATGCTTAGAACATTATGAGAACGTGTCAAAGAACATAGAAAATATGATTAGAGTGTGCATAGAACATTATGAGATTGTGACAAAGATCACAGAAAAAGGGAGAAACTGGTGAAAAATATGAACTGAGCATCCTGTGAACATTTGCAGAACATGGAGTGAACACAGAAAACATGGAAGAGAATGCAAAGAACACAGTGAATATTAAGAGATCATACAAATACAGTAGGATTATTGAAAGTTTTAGATAAGTTTAGGAATGAGCGAAATGAAGGGGGTGGTAAGAGATGAGAAGGTAAGGGGAAAGGTAAAGGGTGTGGGGGAGATAAGGGCGAAAGGGAGTTGGGGAAGGTAAGGGAAGGGGAAAAGTAATGGGCGGAGGGAGGTAAGGGATGGGAAGGCAAGGGTGGGAAAAGGTAAGGTGTGATTTGACTGTGGGATTATTACATAGCTGAGTAAACAAAGGGTATTGAAAGTAAGGTGAGATATGACCGTGTGATGTTAATTGACGTGTGAATATTAGCTCGTTAGTGATTATTTACAAAGCTGAGTGAAAAAAAGGGAATTAAAGGACAGGATGCTTACTTATGATAAAGGTAACTCTTTGACTGGAGAGCGTCTTGATCTGAAATAATTAAGTTTGATGAACTAAGGTGAAGGACGGGAATTGGAGCTCGGTAATTTGCTTTGATTTATTTTACAGGGGTCTGAAATGTAGTTGGGTTTTTATATCTTAGGGGATTTGGACTGATAGTAGTGAATTTACAGGAGCAAACTAAGGCAAGGGACAAGAGCTAAAGTTCGGTAATTGCTTTAGTCTTATTTACTACATCTGAAATAGCTACGTTTTAAATTTTAAGGGATTTGGTTAGATACTAAAGAACTTGTACAAATGAACTAAGATGGGGACAGGAGCTGGAGATTGGTAATTTTTTGGATCTATTTTACTATGTCTGAAATACAGATATTTTAAATTTCAGTGAAACTGATTGGGTATTAATAAAGTTATACAAATGAACTTAGGTGGGGAACAATCCCTAGAACTTGCTTACTGACTTGATTTGATTTACTACGTCTAAAATAGGACTGTTTAAAAATTCAGGGGGATTGAACTATTGGTATTGACTCTACGACAGGGGACTTAAGGACATGAGCTGGAACTTGCTTACTGACTTGATTTGATTTACTACGTCTGAAATATGATTGTTAAACATTGGGCTAAAATTGAGCTAATAGTAGTGAAAATGCGGTCTTTGACTAATTTTGGTCTTCAACTGGACTCTGAATTTTTTAGGGCTCAAATTGGACTCAAATTGAACACCGACAAATTTCGGTGTTCAAAGTGGACTGTCAAATTTTGGTATACAACTGGAGTCTGATTAATTATGGTCTCAAAGTGGACTCGGACTATTGTGTGGTCTCAAATTAAACTCTGTCAAATTTTGGGCTTAAAATAGTCTGAAATTATTGCGGTCTTAAATAGACTGTTATATTTTGGTCTTTGAAAAATTTCGGTCTTCAACAGGATTTTGAAGAAATTTGGTCTTTTAATGATCTCTGACTAATTTCGGTCTTTTAACTAGTCTCTGCCTAATTTCGGATTTCTAATGGACTCTGAATAATTTATATCTTTTATTGGACTGACAATATTTGGGTCTAAAAATAATCTCTGTCTCATTTCGGTCTTATATGGACCTTGAATAATTCAGGTCTTTTACTGGACTCTGACAATATTTGGATATAAAATAATCTCTCTCATTTGGGTCTCACATAGTCTTTGAAATTATTTGGTCTTAAATGGTCTCTGTCATAATTCCAACTTCAAATGGACTCTGATGAAAAACGGTCTGAAAATGATCTTTTTTACAAATTTCGGTTAACTTCGGTGTTTAATGGACTCTGCTAAAAATCGGTCTGTAAATGGTCTCTGAATAATGTTCGGTCTTTTACATGTGAAATAGCTGTTAATGGATATAAAAACTATTTTCCTTAACAAAACTTCTATGACAATATTCTCTGAAAAATGGTCTTTTGAAATATTTTCGGTCTGAACTCGTAAATAAACTCCTATGATTACATGAACTCTGAAATATTTTCATAAAACTGAATTCTGAAAAAAATTGAATTTTCCCCATAAGAAACCTGTAAGAACGTATGAGTGACTTTTTATCTGAATTTCCCCCAAAAGAACTTTTTAACTCTAAATAAGTGATTTTGAAAACAAAAAAAAAATTGACCGTAGAGTTTATTCTCAGTAAGAAGGTAGCGGACTTTGCCCCTGAATTTTTCTATAACAAACTTCTATGAACTTTGAATTTATTTTCCTCGTAAGAATTCTTTAACTCCAAATCGGAAATTTATCAGGAAAACCCGACAGTCTAAACGGGAATGGAAAAAAAATTATCAGGAACCCCCCTGCAGTATATGAGGCACTGGCCCGATTAACCTGGAAACCCCACAGGGGTCGTTACTTTGTGAGGGGTCGTTACTCCGAGGTACGTGAGGGGGTTGTGAGGGTCGTTACTCCGAGGTACGTGAGGGGGTTGTGAGGGTCGTTACTCCGAGGTACGTGAGGGGGTTGTGAGGGTCGTTACTCCGAGGTACGTGAGGGGGTTGTGAGGGTCGTTACTCCGAGGTACGTGAGGGGGTTGTGAGGGTCGTTACTCCGAGGTACGTGAGGGGTTGTGAGTAGTGGAAACCAGGACAAATCGGAACCGTGTTATTTTTGTCGACGGTCCCGACTTGTCCGGGTCTATTTTCGTCACCACGGCGAGTGAGTGCCCCCCCCCCTTTCTACTCCCTGAAAATTTCGCTCAAGGGGATTAAACGTTCCAAACTTGTCCGGGGTGTTTTTCGATACATTTGGTTACGGTTCCAACTTGTACGGGCTCATTTTAGTTACCTCGGCGAGCGATTACCCTCCTTCTAGCAACTAAAATTTCACTATTAATATTCAGAAAGACCTATTTGACCCCCTTACATATCTGGAAGCTTTATATTTATAGTGACCAGCCATGGATCGTTTTGAACATAGGAATGTATGAAATGTTCTATCTCGTATTCGTATGAAACAAGGGGAGCAACACAGAGGATGAACTAGCATGCATCTCACTTGCGTCAGCGTTCACCTCTTTTACCGAACCAGTATTTACCCAGATCTTTTTCCTAAATCTAAACTTATGCAATTTATATCCATTGTTTCGTGTTAATACTTTTAATAGTATATTAATATCTCCTTTGTTAAGTACATTCATCCACTTGCACACCTCTATCATGTCACCACCTAATTCTTCGCCTTTCTAGAGAGTGTAATTTAAGCTTTGTCAATCTTTATTCAAGGATCGTTTATCGTACATTGGAGATAAAATAAAAATCCACATCTCCCATTTGTATGAAACAGATCCAGACACGGGGGATACTAATGAATCCTTGTTGAAGAGTTCAAGTACATGCGAATATAGGTTATTATATAATTTTTCAAAACAGACTACACCATTACTCAGACATTTTTATTTAATTCCTCCCTCACTGATAGTCCTGTGTGCGTCTCATAATTGCTCAAAAACCATGCCCCCACACCCTACTGTAGCATATACCCACTTATGCCCAATCAAAATACTCATTCAGTGTACATATATATAAGAGCTGCTTCGTATGTGTAAAATAGGCCTACAGCAGTAACCTTCATCCTGATGTTCTAATTAACCTTAATAGAAACGTCATCATCCTCAATGCGGACTGATCCACCAATAGGGTACGTTGCTTTTAGTCTCCCCCCCCCCCCATGACGTCACAAGTGTTGCAAACCTGTTATCTCATTTATATGTATAATTAGTATATATACATTTTTTTGATGTAATAAAGATTGTTGTGTGCTTATTACCTATTATCGTTGTTTTGTGAGAGTATATTTGTGTGTCTCTGCTGTTTAGCATTTATTCATGTTGGATACGTAAGGGGGCGCAAGAGCGGGAGCAAGGAGTCAGATGGTATTTTGGAGGTCTCGCTAGGCTTCACCTGATGTCGTGGAATTAAGGATACCAACCTTGTCGTTGAGTGAGGGGGGGGGGGAGGTAGGAGTAAGTTGTTGGCTATTCCTTGACCCCAAGCTGTGTTTGAGGAAGTTTGAGTCGTCAGTGTAAGTGTATGGATGAGTATGCCATATATGGTTGGGCATTCCTGTGTTTAATTAGTATTAGTGATTTATCATTTACTGAGGGGAACGGGTGTGAGTCATCTCCCCATGTGGTCCATGCGGTAGGTTGCCAAATTTATGCATGTTAGTTACTTTACTTTCGTATATGTCAGTATTTCAACTATAGGCTTACCTTATGGAAGTTGTCTTACCTTTACCTTTCACCTGTGAGGGTAAATCAAGTTAGTAGTCTTGTGTATCCGTCATGCTACACTTAGTCTTGGGTACATGTGGCAGCCGTCAGAGCTAGGCCAGGCCTACCACTCCAGCCAGTGTGGAGGCTTAGTGTTAGATACTAAGTAATTAACTTGTATTGCTTCATTTATTTAGATGTTGGTCCAGTAATAATCAGCTGATTTTGCTTTACCGTTTCTAAGTAAATTAAGATTAGCCTTGCAGAGATAACTTATCAAGGAATTATTTAGGCCTAGGGCGTTCAAACACATTTGTCCGAACGCAGGCAGGCCTGCAACGCAGGCAGGCCGCAGCGCGGGTGTTTTGATTCAGTTGTACTCGAGAGCTGATCAACGTGTGACGTGGACTGGTGACTCTCAGGGCATGGCCCATTAGGTTAAGTAGGAGGATGGTCTGTACATTAGTATCACAGTAGTGAAGTGTTAGCCATTCATTTTAGTATTTCCCAATTGAGTGGGAATTTATATTATTGTGTTTTGCTTATATAACCTAATGCACGAGTCTCTGTCTTCCTTCCAGAGCAGGTCACGTGGTGTTCTGTTAGTCTGAGTGTTAAGAATGTTTTATTATTAAATGTTGCCTGTGGAATTATACTGGAGAAGTTTAGTCACGTGTTATTTCTGACTCCCTTTTTTCTGTGCCACAGAGTTGGGGATTTTTCCTTTGGGTGACTAACTGTTCTCAAGCCTTAATTGAACCAGGTTATAACAACAACCAATTCCATGGATAGTACCCACCTCTCATTAGCACATTCCCCTAATCATTTAATAGCTCAGCTGTTCTCTGTGAGTGTCATCACAGTCTATGCTATGATGCCTTGTATCCACTCGTACTTTTGCTCATTGTATCATTGTTCATATTTTTCTGTTATTCAACTCATCGACCTTACCAAACCAACCTAACCTAACCAATAATAAACAAAAGCATATTATATTAATAAGATCCGTTGTTTTAGCGGCACATGATGTCACAAAAGCGGGTTCAGTGAGAGATTAATATTGCCTCACATTAACATAGATGTGTGACAGACTCACAGCAACCTGACTTTTCAACTGTGAGTGACGTCACAAGATGCGCAATGAGGCCTTAGCCTTATTCTTACTTATTTATGTGGTATATTAAATGTTCTTATTCAAAAAATGGCTAGATTATCCATCCCCAACCTAACCTAACCTCCTCATCACAGGTTTAAGAATATACCACCTCATTGCAGGTTTATGAACATGCATTTTATATGTTTATAATATTTTTATTAATAATAAAAGTTTCCTAGTCTTAACCAAAAAAATGCAGTTTTAAAAATTCTAGTCCTCACAAAAAATGCAATTCGGACGGGCATAATATTTCAGATGACGCTCACAGTAAACTCAATGCTTGGTAATGTTCTAGGTAGTACTATTCCAACTTCTTTATCATATCAAATCAGAGTAATTCCCAGACAACAACAGCGATTATTTATCACTGTAGATAAATCGTACACTATATTCCACAGGTATTTAATATACATCTAGCAACTCACCATTCTATTACCTATAATCATATGCTAGTTATCTACAACTGTAATCATTCATTATGCAGTGTCAAGTTCGAAACTAAATAGCTGTCCAAATGTCGTACCGCAATTTAAGCAGAATCTTACGTCTGGCAGCATAGCCGGTCAGCTGTCCTAGTACCTGCGCTCATTGGTTAGTCAGCTGTCCTCACACCCTCAAGTAGCTGTCCAAATGTCGCACCGCAATTCATCCATATAGCAACTCAGCTGGATCTTAGCTAGTATATTCATAGTATATTTATATAAGATGCGACAAATGTACTTACACTAAAAATACACATAATCAAAAACACACAGTATAAAACACATACACATTTACGGACAAAGCATTTCCACACAAATATTCCATTTACACAGAAAATACAACATTTACACGCCAAATATGACATTTATGCACAAAACATGTTATTTACACACAAAATATGCCATTTACATACAAAATATGCCAGATGCACATAAAAAAATATATACCATTTATACAAATATTGCATGTACACTCAAGGTATAACATTTACACAGAGTATGATATTTGCACAAATATAGCAAACTGTATATACGTTCTTGCAATCAAATTGGGCTTTCACTAAAATTACTCAATTATACAAACATAATTTTCACAAAACATCCACACACTGACACTTAAACCAAAATACACTTTCACACTTGCACATGAAGATCTATTTTTCAGATTGCATATACAGAACTTACACAAATACACAATTTGCGGCAACAAAAAAATACAGTTGCATCAGTTCCACTTCAGCATTTAGAACACAATTTACATAAATACACTATTCGCGGAAAAGTGATTATGAAACATGGACAATTAATACACAAATTATGTAATTAATACACATCTTCGCACAATTAATACAACCAAACTTGCTATATAATTGCACAACTTGCACAAATGCACAATGACAATATACAACAGGCGCAAATACACAATTCATCCATATACAATTACACAACATGTGCAATTAATTCACAACATGCACAATTATTACACATGTTTCATGATTATTACACATATTGCATAAATGTAATCAAATACATATCCTGCACAAATACATACAATACATAACTACCCAAAATGCCTAAAATACACAACCAGCACAAATATACAATTCACACAATGCAATTACACCATATATACAATTATTACACAACTTTCCCAAATATAATCAATACAGAACTTGCATATATACAAACAATTCACATTTAGCACATATACATTAAGTACACAACTACACAATTCTCCCAAATATATTTACAAAACAAATACAATTATTACGCAACATGCACAAACGATTAACACTTTGTAGGATCATAATCAATATATAATTGCTTACATCTTACAACTTATGCAAAATACTATCAATACATAACCTTCACAATTATTACAGAACTTGCACGGTTGCAATCATTGCGCTATTTGTACAAATACAATCCCACCCAACTTTGTCAACACGATTTGCATAATATTTTTCTCGGTATGTTTAGGTCATCATATATAATATGCCGAGTTTAACCATAAATTAACCCCAAAAAATTTGAGTTTAACATATAGGAATGGAACGTCTGGCATCCAATGAGTTCAATATATATATATATATATATATATATATATATATATATATATATATATATATATATATATATATATATATATATATATATGTATATATATATAGAGCTGACCAAATGTCGACAAGCCTGAATGGTCCCCAGGACTATATGCGACTGAAAACTCACACCCCAGAAGTGACTCGAACCCATACTGCCAGGAGCAACGCAACTGGTATCTACAGGACGCCTTAATCCGGATTAAGGCGTCCTGTAGATACCAGTTGCGTTGCTCCTGGCAGTATGGGTTCGAGTCACTTCTGGGTTGTGAGTTTTCAGTCGCATATAGTCCTGGGGACCATTCAGGCTTGTTTGCATTTGTGTTCCTCACGTGTGCCCCAAAGAATGAGGTGATTTGATAAAATGCTGTGCCCAAGATTACCATCCGAGTGGCGGCGGGGAAGTGGTTCAAATAGCTTCGGCTATCACTTCCTTATGTCTGGTCGTGACGGTCAAGCAGATTAAGGCGTCTTGTAGATACCAGTTGCATTGCTCCTGGCAGTATGGGTTCGAGTCACTTCTGGGGTGTGAGTTTTCAGTCATATATATATATATATATATATATATATATATATATATATATATATATATATATATATATATATATATATATATGGTAACTAATAACTAAGGATGGAAGCAAGTCGATGAAGAACTCTGTAGGGTAAGGCAGGTCCTAGTCAACAACGGCTTCTCCAATGGTTTCGTTGAAGACATCATAAGAAGGAAGGTGAAACGCCATGCAATCTCTGAAGAGACAACTGACACAACACCTATAGCCCCTATTAGACTATTTTACATGAACTTCTTTTCCACAGCTCATAAAACAGAGGAAAGGGTCCTGAAAGATATTGTTAATAGAAACGTTATCCCTACAGACAAAAATCAGAAGATACAACTGACGATTTACTATAAAACCAAAAAAACGGCCAGCCTACTCATGAGAAACTCTCCAGACAAAAAGCAGAACGCTTTAAAAGAGAACAACGTCGTCTATGCCTTCAAATGCCCACTTGGGGACTGTAAGCCTCAAAGAACTCAGTATATAGGCAAGACAACAACATCTCTTTCCAGGCGATTAACGATGCATAAGCAACAGGGCTCCATTAAGGAACATATAATCTCTTCCCACGACCAGACCATCACCAGAGAAATCTTAGCAAACAACACAGAAATCATCGATAGATACAGCGATAGCATGCGGCTTGACATCTGCGAGGCACTACACATCAAGAAGTCAACACCAGCAATCAACAGCCAAATAATGCACAACTATATTCTACCCACTTCAAGACTCCGCTCCAATATAGAAGCATCAAGAAAAATGGGCCAATAGGCTCTCTGCAGTTACTTCCATTCTTACCTTCAATTTACCCAATTAATACCCATTGTTTCGTGTTCTGTCCTGTGTTGAAAGTTTTGTTCACCTCATCCAAAACTGTTGCAACATATCACCTCACCCAAAATGCGGGTATAAAATAGAATGATAGCTGTTTAAATCATAGCATAGTAAGAACTCTGTTTAGTGTTTGCAGGTTATAGTTATGTGTGTGTGTAAACTAAAAGTCTTTGAAAATGTAATAAGTTATTACGAAACGCGTTCAAGTGTCGCATCAGACTAGAAATAAAAATGAATTTTGGAGAATTGATTTTTCAATTACCATCAACAGTGGAAAGAAACATAAGAAATATTGAGAAAATTCGTGTTAGAATTATTAATGTTACTTTTTCGGTCATGTATAATAATATATGTCTACAGGAAAGACTGCTACCAAAATATACTAATATATATATATATATATATATATATATATATATATATATATATATATATATATATATATATATATATATATATATATATATATATATATGTCGTACCTAGTAGCCAGAACGCACTTCTCAGCCTACTATGTAAGGCCCAATTTGCCTAATAAGCCAAGTTTTCATGAATTAATTGTTTTTCGACTACCTAACCTACCTAACCTAACTTTTTCTGCTACCTAACCTAACATATAAAGATAGGTTAGGTTAGGTTCGGTCATATATCTACGTTAATTTTAACTCCAATAAAAAAAAATTGACCTCATACATAATGAAATGGGTAGCTTTATCATTTCATAAGAAAAAAATTATAGAAAATATATTTTTTCCTGAAAACTTGGCTTATTAGGCAAATTGGGCCTTGCATAGCAGGCCGAGTACGACGTTCTGGCTACTAGGTACAACATATATATATATATATATATATATATATATATATATATATATATATATATATATATATATATATATATATATATATATATATATGTCGTACCTAGTAGCCAGAATTCACTTTTCAGCCTACTATGCAAGGCCCGATTTGCCTAATAAGCCTAGTTTTCATGAATTAATGTTTTTTTGACTACCTAACCTACCTAACCTAACCTAACCTAACGTTTTTGGCTACCTAACCTAATCTAACCTATAAAGATAGGTTAGGTTAGGTTAGGTAGGGTTGGTTAGGTTCTATCATATATCTACGTTAATTTTAACTCCAATAAAAAAAAATGACCTCATACATAATGAAATGGGTAGCTTTATCATATCATAAGAAAACAAATTGAGAAAATATATTAATTCAGTAAAACTTGGCTTATTAGGCAAATCGGGCCTTGCATAGTAGGCTGAGAAGTGAGTTCTGGCTACTAGGTACGACATATATATATTTATATATATATTTATATATATATATATATATATATATATATATATATATATATATATATATATATATATGTCGTACCTAGTAGCCAGAACTCACTTCTCAGCCTACTATTCAAGGCCCGATTTGCCTAATAAGCCAAGTTTTCCTGAATTAATATATTTACAATAATTTTTTTCTTATGAAATGATAAAGCAACCCTTTTCTCTATGTATGAGGTCAATTCTTTTTACTGGATTTAAAATTAACGTAGATATATGACCGAACCTAACCAACCCTACCTAACCTAACCTAATCTATATTTATAGGTAAGGTTAGGTTAGGTAGCCAAAAAAAGCTAGGTTAGGTTAGGTTAGGTAGGTTAGGTAGACGAAAAAACATTAATTCATGAAAACTTGGCTTATTAGGCAAATCAGGCCTTGAATAGTAGGCTGAGAAGTGCGTTCTGGCTATTAGGTACGACATATATATATATATATATATATATATATATATATATATATATATATATATATATATATATATATATATATATATATATATGTCGTACCTAGTAGCCAGAACGCACTTCTCAGCCTACTATGTAAGGCCCGAATTGCCTAATAAGCCAAGTTTTCATGAATTAATCTTTTTTCGACTACCTAACCTACCTAACCTAACCTAACCTAACTTTTTCTGCTACCTAACCTAACCTAACCTAACCTATAAAGATAGGTTAGGTTAGGTTAGGTAGGGTTGGTTAGGTTCGGTCATATATCTATGTTAATTTTAACTCCAATAAAAAAAAATTGACCTCATACATAATGAAATGGGTAGCTTTATCATTTCATAAGAAAAAAAGTAGAGAAAATATATTAATTCATGAAAACTTGGCTTATTAGGCAAATCGGGCCTTGCATAGTAGGCTGAGAAGTGCGTTCTGGCTACTAGGTACGACATATATATATATATATATATATATATATATATATATATATATATATATATATATATATATATATGCATATATATATATATATATACATATATATATATATATATATATATATATATATATATATATATATATATATATATATATATATATGTCGTACCTAGTAGCCAGAACGCACTTCTCAGCCTACTATTCAAGGCCTAATTTGAACCATATATATATATATATATATATATATATATATATATATATATATATATATATATATATATATATATATATATATATATATATATATATATATATATATATATATATATATATATATGCGAACAAGCCTGAATGGTCCCCAGGACTATATGCGAATGAAAACTCACACCCCAGAAGTGACTCGAACCCATACTCCCAGGAGCAACGCAACTGGTAACTACAGGGCGCCTTAATCCACTTGACCATCACGGCCGTCAAAAGGAAGTGATAGCCAAGGCTATTTGAGCCACTTCCCCGACGGCAACTCGGATGGTAATCTTGGGCATAGCATTTCACCAAATCACCTCATTCTTTGGGGCACACGTGAGGAACACAAATGCGAACAAGCCTGTATGGTCCCCAGGACTATATGCGAATGAAAACTCACACCCCAGAAGTGACTCGAACCCATACTCCCAGGAGCAACGCAACTGGTAACTAGAGGGCGCCTTAATCCACTTGACCATCACGGCCGTCAAAAGGAAGTGATAGCCAAGGCTATTTGAGCCACTTCCCGGACGGCAACTCAGATGGTAATCTTGGGCATAGCATTTCACCAAATCACCTCATTCTTTGGGGCACACGTGAGGAACACAAATGCGAACAAGCCTGAATGGTCCCCAGGACTATATGCGAATGAAAACTCACACCCCAGAAGTGACTCGAACCCATACTCCCAGGAGCAACGCAACTGGTAACTACAGGGCGCCTTAATCCACTTGACCATCACGGCCGTCAAAAGGAAGTGATAGCCAAGGCTATTTGAGCCACTTCCCCGACGGCAACTCGGATGGTAATCTTGGGCATAGCATTTCACCAAATCACCTCATTCTTTGGGGCACACGTGAGGAACACAAATGCGAACAAGCCTGAATGGTCCCCAGGAATATATGCGAATGAAAACTCACACCCCAGAAGTGACTCGAACCCATACTCCCAGGAGCAACGCAACTGGTAACTACAGGGCGCCTTAATCCACTTGACCATCACGGTCGTCAAAAGGAAGTGATAGCCAAGGCTATTTGAGCCACATCCCCGACGGCAACTCGGATGGAAATCTTGGGCATAGCATTTCACCAAATCATCTCATTCTTTGGGGCACACGTGAGGAACACAAATGCGAACAAGCCTGAATGGTCCCCAGGACTATATGCGAATAAAAACTCACACCCCAGAAGTGACTCGAACCCATACTCCCAGGAGCAACGCAACTGGTAACTACAGGGCGCCTTAATCCACTTGACCATCACGGCCGTCAAAAGGAAGTGATAGCCAAGGCTATTTGAGCCACTTCCCCGACGGCAACTCGGATGGTAATCTTGGGCATAGCATTTCACCAAATCACCTCATTCTTTGGGGCTCACGTGAGGAACACAAATGCGAACAAGCCTGAATGGTCCCCAGGACTATATGCGAATGAAAACTCACACCGCAGAAGTGACTCGAACCCATACTCCCAGGAGCAACGCAACTGGTAACTACAGGGCGCCTTAATCCACTTGACCATCACGGCCGTCAAAAGGAAGTGATAGCCAAGGCTATTTGAGCCACTTCCCCGACGGCAACTCGGATGGTAATCTTGGGCATAGCATTTCACCTCATTCTTTGGGGCACACGTGAGGAACACAAATGCGAACAAGCCTGAATGGTCACCAGGACTATATGCGAATGAAAACTCACACCCCAGAAGTGACTCGAACCCATACTCCCAGGAGCAACGCAACTGGTAACTACAGGGCGCCTTAATCCACTTGACCATCACGGCCGTCAAAAGGAAGTGATAGCCAAGGCTATTTGAGCCACTTCCCCGACAGCAACTCGGATGGTAATCTTGGGCATAGCATTTCACCAAATCACCTCATTCTTTGGGGCACACGTGAGGAACACAAATGCGAACAAGCCTGAATGGTCCCCAGGACTATATGCGAATGAAAACTCACACCCCAGAAGTAACTCGAACCCATACTCTCAGGAGCAACGCAACTGGTAACTACAGGGCGCCTTAATCCACTTGACCATCACGGCCGTCAAAAGGAAGTGATAGCCAAGGCTATTTGAGCCACTTCCCCGACGGCAACTCGGATGGTAATCTTGGGCATAGCATTTCACCAAATCACCTCATTCTTTGGGGCACACGTGAGGAACACAAATGCGAACAAGCCTGAATGGTCCCCAGGACTATATGCGAATGAAAACTCACACCCCAGAAGTGACTCGAACCCATACTCCCAGGAGCAACGCAACTGGTAACTACCGGGCGCCTTAATCCATTTGACCATCACGGCCGTCAAAAGGAAGTGATAGCCAAGACTAATTGAGCCACTTCCCCGACGGCAACTCGGATGGTAATCTTGGGCATAGCATTTCACCAAATCACCTCATTCTTTGGGGCACACATGAGGAACACAAATGCGAACAAGCCTGAATGGTCCCCAGGACTATATGCGAATGAAAACTCACACCCCAGAAGTGACTCGAACCCATACTCCCAGGAGCAACGCAACTGGTAACTACAGGGCGCCTTAATCCACTTGACCATCACGGCCGTCAAAAGGAAGTGATAGCCAAGGCTATTGGAGCCACTTCCCCGACGGCAACTCGGATGGTAATCTTGGGCATAGCATTTCACCAAATCACCTCATTCTTTGGGGCACACGTGAGGAACACAAATGCGAACAAGCCTGAATGGTCCCCAGGACTATATGCGAATGAAAACTCACACCCCAAAAGTGACTCGAACCCATACTCCCAGGAGCAACGCAACTGGTAACTACAGAGCGCCTTAATCCACTTGACCATCACGGCCGTCAAAAGGAAGTGATAGCCAAGGCTATTTGAGCCACTTCCCCGACGGCAACTTGGATGGTAATAAATCCCAGTGTCCGATTTGACTTATTACGAACATTCATGCCTTGATCCTTTTGTTTTAAATTCTTACTAATCATAACTCCCAGATCCCTTTCGCAATCCGACTTCGCAATCTCAACACCATCTAGCACGTATCTTGTAACTCTATCATCATTACCTAGCCTCAAAACTATACATTTATCAGCATTAAAATGCATCTGCCAATCCTTTGACCATTTCAAAACCCTATCTAGATCAACTTGAAGTGATAGTGAGTCCTCCTCCGAATTAATTTCCCTACCGATTTTTGTATCATCGGCAAATTTACAAATGTTGCTACTCAAACCTGAATCTAAATAATTTATATATATTTTAAACAATAGAGGACCCAGGACAGAGCCTTTAGGCACTCCACTTACAACATTTTCCCACTCTGACTTGACTCCGTTTATACTAACTCTCTGTTTCCTTTGGTATAGCCAATCCCTAATCCAGCTTAATATAGCACCCCAATACCATGAGCCTCTATCTCTTTAATCAGTCTTTCATGTGGCACTGTATCAAAAGCTTTGCTAAAGTCAAGGTACACAACATCACAATCCTTACCACTATCAACTGCCTCAACTATGCTAGAATAAAAAGATAAAAAATTTGTTAAACATAAACGGCCATTTATAAAACCATGTTGCGACTCAATTATTAATTTATGTTCTTCAAAATGAAGACGAATTTTATTTGCAATTATAGATTCGAGTAACTTTCCCACAATAGACGTTAGGCTAATTGGTCGGTCGATAGACGCAAGTGATCTATCTCCTTTCTTAAAAACTGGTACCACATTAGCAACTTTCCATACCTCTTGCAATCTGCCTGACTCTATTGATTTATTAAATATGGTAGACAGTGGGTCGCAAAGCTCCTCTTTGCATTCTTTAAGCACCCTGGCAAACACTTCATCCGGCCCTGGGGATTTGTTAGGTTTGAGTTTTACTATTTGTTTAAGAACATCCTCCCTGGTAACTGCTAAACTCGTCAACCTGTCCTCGTCCCCACCCACATAGATTTGTTCGGCTGAAGGCATATTGTTAAGTTCCTCTTCAGTAAATACAGGTACAAGTGGAACCAATATCCGCGCAACGTGGTGGAGATGGGGTCCCTTGATTGTTTCAAGCATGGGTTGGACATGTATATGAGTGGGATTGGGTGGTTATAGATAGGAGCTGCCTCGTATGGGCCAATAGGCCTTCTGCAGTTGCCTTTGTTCTTATGTTCTTAAAATATTTATTAAAAATACTACTCATCTCTTCATCGCTTTCTGTTATTTGACCTGTCTCAGTTTTTAATGGACCTATCCTTTCCTTAATCTTAATCCGATATAATTGGAAAAACCCTTTAGGATTTGTTTTTGCTTGCTCTGCTATGCGAACTTCATAGTTTCTTTTGGTTTTCCTTATCTCTTTTTTAGTATTTCTAACCAGTTGTACGAATTCCTGTTCTAAACATTCTTCCCCATTCTTAATCCTTTTGTACCACGCTCTCTTTTTACCTATAAGGTTCTTCAGATCCTTTGTTATCCTCTTTGGATCATTAGTATTCGATCTATTCAATTTATATGGTATGCTACATTCCTGGGCTTTGGTTAGAATATTTTTTAATAGGTTATATTTTGAATCCACATCGAAAACCCCTTTTACGTCACCTATCGCTGGGTTAACGTCTAGCTCCAATACCAGCCCACAACCCATACCTAAGACTTTCCAATCTATTTGACCCAAAAAAATTCTTAGGCTATTGAAATCAGCTTTTCGAAAATCAGGCACTTTAATTGAATTTTCTCCTACAGATCTATTCCATTGAATGCTAAATCTGATTTCTTTATGATCACTGTTCCCTAGCTCACTCCCTATTTCGATGTCCTTAATTTGTGTTTCCCTGTTGGTTAACACTAAATCTAAAATATTATTTCCCCTCGTTGGTTCCTTAATATGTTGCGTAAGAAAGCAATCGTCAATTAATTCTCGAAAATCTTCTGCTTCATTATTCTCTGTTTTGTTCAACCAGTTTATTCCACTAAAATTAAAGTCACCCATGACATAAACACTGTTAGATCTAGATGCTCATGGCTCATGAGCATTAAGCTGGATTAGGGCATGGCTATACCAAAGGAAACAGAGAGTTAGTATAAATGGAGTCAAGTCAGAATGGGAAAATGTTGTAAGTGGAGTGCCTCAAGGCTCTGTCCTGGGACCTCTGTTGTTTATGATATATATAAATGATTTAGATTCAGGTTTGAGTAGCAACATTTGCAAATTTGCCGATGATACAAAAATAGGTAGGGAAATTAATACGGAAGAAGACTCACTATCTCTTCAAGTTGATCTAAATAGGGTTTTGAAATGGTCAAAGGATTGGCAGATGCAGTCAGTCAGGTGCTGTCACAGTGAGAGGTTGTGTTAGCTGGAGCTCTGGAGTAACATTATTATTGCAATAATGGAAGGATTAGTGAAGGATTTGGTGAGTTTGGTTGGAGCTCTGAGAGCAGAGATGGATTCCCTGCGGGAGGAGGTACGACGGCTGAGACTTCGGGAGGAAACGAAGGAGGAGACCAGTGTTGACGAGATCTCATCGTGGAGAGTCGTGAAGGACAAGGGTTTTAAGAAGACCTTGACAAGGCCGCCTACAGACGCCCTAAGGACAGCAAATTCATTTGCCGTGTTGGAGGACGAGTGCTGTGGTGCACCTGCAGCGAGGAGCGGCGGAGCGCAGGCTCCTCAGGCTGCTCAGAAGGTTAAGGAGGTACCGAAGCGAATTTTGGTTGTGGGAGATTCCCAGGTGAGGTATTTAGACAGAACGTTTTGTGCCAGAGATAGGGGGAACAGATTAAGGGTCTGCTATCCGGGAGCTGGAATTGGTGATATTGTTGGAAACATGAATGATATTATGACGGGAAATGGAAACAAACCCATTATTTGTATTAGTGCAGGGGGTAATGATGTTGGGCGAGTTAGGAGTGAGGAACTAATACAGAGATTCAGGACATCCATTGAATAAGTTACGAGCAAGGGAGGAATCCCGATTATATGTGGCATTCTTCCAAGAAAGGGAGTGGGAAATGAATAAATAAATAAATAAATAAATATGTTTATTCAAGAAGGGTACATACATACAAGTAATGTTACATTAATAGTTCGATATATAGATAGAGCTAGTACATACAATGCCTAACAATGAAAGGATGTCGAGGGCACTTGGTGTCAATTGCCGGCTGGAAAGATATTGCAAATCAAATGCAATATCTTTCATAGACAACTGGGAACACTTCTATGGAAGAAATGAAATGTATGCTCGTGATGGGGTGCATCTATCGAGGGCTGGGGTTGTTGCTGTTGCGAACTCGTTGGAACCAGTGGTTAGAGGTGTTTGTTTGGGTTTAAACTGTTAGTAGATAGTGGCATGGGAATTGATTTGGAGGAAGTCGCAGTCACAGTGAGAGGTTGTGTTAGCCGGAGCTCCGATTCTAATAACATTATAATTGCAATAATGGAAGGATTAGTAAATGATTTGGTGAGTCTGGTTGGAGCTCTGAGAGCAGAGATGGATTCCCTGCGGGAGGAGGTACGACGGCTACGACTTTGGGAGGAAACGAAGGAGGAGGCCAGTATTGACGGGACCTCATTAAGGAGGACTGACGGGACCAGTATTAAGAAGACCTCGTCTTGGCAAGTTGTGAAAGACAGGGGTCTTAAGAAGACCTTGGCTAAACCGACAACTAATAGCCTACACCTAAGGACTTTTAACGCATTTGACGTATTAGAGGACGAGTGCTGTGTTGAACCTGTTGTTCAACAAGGTGGCAAAGACAAAGTAACGAGGAGCATTGAAGCGCAGGTCCCTCAAACTGCTCGAAAGGAAAAGGGAGAATCGAAGCGAATTTTGGTTGTGGGAGATTCCCAGGTGAGGTATTTAGACAGAACGTTTTGTGCCAGAGATAGGGGGAACAGATTAAGGGTTTGCTATCCGGGAGCTGGAATTGGTGATATTGTTGGAAACATGAATGATATTATGACGGGAAATGGAAAAAAAAAAAACATTATTTGTATTAGTGCAGGGGGTAATGATGTTGGGCGAGTTAGGAGTGAGGAACTAATACAGAGATTCAGGACAGCCATTGAATTAGTTAGGAGCAAGGGAGGAATCCCGATCATATGTGGCATTCTTCCAAGAAAGGGAGTAGGAAATGAATGGATATCGAGGGCACTTGGTGTCAATTGCTGGCTGGAAAGATATTGCAAATCAAATGCAATATCTTTCATAGACAACTGGGAACACTTCTATGGAAGAAATGAAATGTATGCTCGTGATGGGGTGCATCTATCGAGAGCTGGGGTTGTTGCTGTTGCGAACTCGTTGGAAGAAGTGGTTAGAGGTGTTTGTTTGGGTTTAAACTGTTAGTAGATAGAGGTATGGGAATTGATTTGGAAGAAGGAGATAATAAAAGTATGTGTTTGTGGGAGAAAGGAATTGGCAAAATGATCAGGGAAAGAGAAGAGCCTCAAAATAACAATTCACTTAGGGTATATTACACTAACTGTAGAAGTCTAAGAAATAAAATTAACGAATTAAATGCTCTTGTCTGCACAGAAAAAATAGATATTATTGCAATTACCGAAACGTGGATGAATGTAGAAAATAGAGAACTATTAGCTGAATATCAAATAAATGGATTTAAACTATTTCACACAGATAGATATATCAGACGAGGAGGGGGAGTAGCCATATATGTTAGGGACAATTTGAAATGTAGTCTCAAAGAGGGAATCAAAACTGAGCCACACACAGAAACTATTTGGATAGAATTATACGAAAAAGCAAATAATATTATAATAGGAGTTATATATAGGCCACCAAATTTAGACAGAATGGAAGCAAAGCATCTATGGGATGAAATATCTAGGGCATCTAGATCTAACAGTATATTTACGTCATGGGTGACTTTAATTTTAGTGAAATAAACTGGTTGAACAAAACAGGGAATAGTGAAGCAGAAGATTTTCTAGAATAAATTGACGATTGCTTTCTTTCGCAACACATTAAGGAACCAACACGGGAAAATAATATGTTAGATTTAGTGTTAACTAACAGGGAAACACAAATTAATGACATCGAAATAGGGAGTGAGCTAGGGAACAGTGATCACAAAGAAATCAGATTTAGCATAGAATGGAATAGACCTGTAGGAGAAAATTCTGTTAAAGTGCCAGATTTTCGAAAAGCTGATTTTAATAGCCTTAGAAATTTTTTGGGTCAAATTGATTGGAAAGTCTTGGGTATGGGGTGGGGGCAGGTCTTGGAGCGAGACATGAACCCAGCGATAGGTGACGTAAATAGGGATTTCGATGTGGATTCAATATATAACTTATTTAAGAATATTCTAAACAAAGCACAGGAACGTAGTATACCATACAAATTGAATAGGTCGAATACCAATAACCCAAAGTGGATAACAAAGAATTTGAAGAACCTTATAGGTAAAATGAGAGCTTGGTACAAAAGGACTAAAAACGGGGAGGTCACTTTAGAACAGGAATTCGTACAACTGGTTAGAAATGTTAAAAAAGAGATAAGGAAAGCAAAAAGAAACTATGAAGTTCGCATAGCAGGGCAAGCAAAGACAAATCCTAAAGGGTTTTTTCAGTTATATCGTACTAAGACTAGGGAAAGGATAGGTCCATTAAAAACTGAGACAGGTCAAATAACAGATAGTGATGAAGAGATGAGTAGTATTTTTAATCAATATTTTGAATCTGTATTTACTAAAGAGGAACTTAACAATATGCCTTCAGCCGAACAAGTCTATGTGGGTGGGGACGAGGACAGGTTGACGAGTTTAACAGTTACCAGGGAGGATGTTCTTAAACAAATAGTAAACCTCAAACCAAACAAATCCCCAGGGCCGGATGAAGTGTTTGCCAGGGTGCTTAAAGAATGCAAAGAGGAGCTTTGTGACCCACTGTCAACCATATTTAATAAATCAATAGAGTCAGGCAGAGTGCCAGAGTTTTGGAAAGTTGCTAATGTGATACCAGTTTTTAAGAAAGGAGATAGATGACTTTCGTCTAACTATAGACCAATTAGCCTAACGTCTATTGTGGGAAAGTTACTCGAATCTATAATAGCAAATAAAATTCGTCTTCATCTTGAAAAACATAAATTAATAATTGAGTCGCAACATGGTTTTAAAAATGGCCGTTCATGTTTAACAAATTTGTTATCTTTTTATTCTAGCATTGTTGAGGCAGTTGATAGTGGTAAGGATTGCGATGTTGTGTACCTTGACTTTAGCAAAGCTTTTGATACAGTGCCACATGAAAGACTGATTAAAAAGTTAGAGTCTCATGGTATTGGGGGTGCTGTATTAAGCTGGATTAGGGCATGGCTATACCAAAGGAAACAGAGAGTTAGTATAAATGGAGTCAAGTCAGAGTGGGAAAATGTTGTAAGTGGGGTGCCTCAGGGCTCTGTCCTGGGACCCTGTTGTTTATAATATATATAAATGATTTAGATTCAGGTTTGAGTAGCAACATTTGCAAATTTGCCGATGATACGAAAATCGGTAGGGAAATTAATTCGGAGGAGGACTCACTATCACTTCAAGTTGATCTAGATAGGGTTTTGAAATGGTCGAAGGATTGGCAGATGCAGTTTAATGCTGATAAATGTGAAGTTCTGAGGTTAGGTAATGATGATAGGGTTACAAGATACGAGCTAGATGGTGTTGAGATTGCGAAGTCGAATTGCGAAAGGGATCTGGGAGTTATGATTAGTAAGAATTTAAAACAAAAGGATCAATGCATAAATGTTCGTAATAAGGCAAATCGGACACTTGGATTTATTAATCGCAGCGTTAGTAACAAGACACCTGGTGTGGTTTTCAAGCTATATCTTGCTCTAGTTAGGCCCCATTTAGATTATGCAGTTCAGTTTTGGTCGCCATATTATAGAATGGATATAAATTCACTTGAACGTGTCCAGCGTAGGATGACTAAGTTAATTCCCCAAATTAGAAATCTTTCATATGAAGAAAGATTAACAAAGCTTAAGTTGCATTCACTGGAAAGGCGAAGAGTTAGGGGTGACATGATAGAGGTTTACAAGTGGGTGAATGGACATAACAAAGGGGATATTAATAGGGTATTAAAAGTATCAACACAAGACAGAACACGAAACAATGGGTATAAATTGGATAAGTTTAGATTTAGGAAAGACTTGGGTAAATACTGGTTCAGTAACAGGGTTGTTGATTTGTGGAACCAATTGCCGCGTAACATTGTGGAGGTGGGGTCCCTCGATTGTTTCAAGCATGGGTTGGACATGTATATGAGTGGGATTGGGTGGTTATAAATAGGAGCTGCCTCGTATGGGCCAACAGGCCTTCTGCAGTTGCCTTTGTTATTATGTTCTTATGTTCTGAAGGAGGTAATAAAAGTATGTGTTCGTGGGAGAAAAGAATTGGGAAAATGATCAGGGAAAGAGAAGGGCCTCAAAATAACAATTCACTTAGGATATATTACACTAACAGTAGAAGTCTAAGAAATAAAATTAATGAATTAAATGCTCTTGTCTGCACAGAAAAAATAGATATTATTGCACTTACCGAAACGTAGATGAATGTAGAAAAAAGAGAACTATTAGCCGAATATCAGATAAATGGATTTAAACTATTTAAGAACATAAGAACAAAGGTAACTGCAGAAGGCCTATTGGCCCATACGAGGCAGCTCCTATTCTATAACCACCCAATCCCACTCATATACTTGTCCAACCCGTGCTTGAAACAATCGAGGGACCCCACCTCCACAATGTTACGCGGCAATTGGTTCCACAAATCAACAACCCTGTTACTGAACCAGTATTTACCCAAGTCTTTCCTAAATCTAAACTTATCCAATTTATACCCATTGTTTCGTGTTCTGTCCTGTGTTGATACTTTTAATACCCTATTAATATCCCCCCCGGTTATGTCCATTCATCCACTTGTAAACCTCTATCATGTCACTCCTAACTCTTCGCCTTTCCAGTGAATGCAACTTAAGCTTT
The DNA here is from genome assembly GCF_040958095.1 of Procambarus clarkii. Lineage (NCBI taxonomy): Eukaryota > Metazoa > Arthropoda > Malacostraca > Decapoda > Cambaridae > Procambarus > Procambarus clarkii. The sequence goes on along the minus strand of NC_091216.1, from coordinate 11,881,862 downwards.
GTTAATCTTTCTTCATATGAAAGATTTCTAATTTGGGGAATTAACTTAGTCATCCTACGCTGGACACGTTCAAGTGAATTTATATCCATTCTATAATATGGCGACCAAAACTGAACTGCATAATCTAAATGGGGCCTAACTAGAGCAAGATATAGCTTGAGAACCACACCAGGTGTCTTGTTACTAACGCTGCGATTAATAAATCCAAGTGTCCGATTTGCCTTATTACGAACATTTATGCATTGATCCTTTTGTTTTAAATTCTTACTAATCATAACTCCCAGATCCCTTTCGCAATCCGACTTCGCAATCACAACACCATCTAGCTCGTATCTTGTAACTCTATCATCATTACCTAACCTCAGAACTTTACATTTATCAGCATTAAACTGCATCTGCCAATCCTTTGACCATTTCAAAACCCTATCTAGATCAACTTGAAGTGATAGTGAGTCCTCCTCCGAATTAATTTCCCTACCGATTTTCGTATCAGCGGCAAATTTGCAAATGTTGCTACTCAAACCTGAATCTAAATCATTTATATATATTATAAACAACAGAGGTCCCAGGACAGAGCCTTGAGGCACTCCACTTACAACATTTTCCCACTCTGACTTGATTCCATTTATACTAACTCTCTGTTTCCTTTGGTATAGCCATGCCCTAATCCAGCTTAATATAGCACCCCCAATACCATGAGACTCTATTTTTTTAATCAGTCTTTCATGTGGCACTGTATCAAAAGCTTTGCTAAAGTCAAGGTATACAACATCGCAATCCTTACCACTATCAACTGCCTCAACAATGCTAGAATAAAAAGATAACAAATTTGTTAAACATGAACGGCCATTTATAAAACCATGTTGCGACTCAATTATTAATTTATGTTTTTCAAGATGAAGACGAATTTTATTTGCTATTATAGATTCGAGTAACTTTCCCACAATAGACGTTAGGCTAATTGGTCGATAGTTAGACGCAAGTGATCTATCTCCTTTCTTAAAAACTGGTATCACATTAGCAACTTTCCAAAACTCTGGCACTCTGCCTGACTCTATTGATTTATTAAATATGGTTGACAGTGGGTCACAAAGCTCCTCTTTGCATTCTTTAAGCACCCTAGCAAACACTTCATCCGGCCCTGGGGATTTGTTTGGTTTGAGTTTTACTATTTGTTTAAGAACATCCTCCCTGGTAACTGCTAAACTCGTCAACCTGTCCTCGTCCCCACCCACATAGACTTGTTCGGCTGAAGGCATATTGTTAAGTTCCTCTTTAGTAAATACAGATACAAAATATTTATTAAAAATACTACTCATCTCTTCATCACTATCTGTTATTTGACCTGTCTCAGTTTTTAATGGACCTATCCTTTCCCTAGTCTTAGTACGATATAACTGAAAAAACCCTTTAGGATTTGTCTTTGCTTGCCCTGCTATGCGAACTTCATAGTTTCTTTTTGCTTTCCTTATCTCTTTTTTAACATTTCTAACCAGTTGTACGAATTCCTGTTCTAAAGTGACCTCCCCATTTTTAATCCTTTTGTACCAAGCTCTCTTTTTACCTATAAGGTTCTTCAAATTCTTTGTTATCCACTTTGGGTCATTAGTATACGATCTATTCAATTTGTATAGTATACTACGTTCCTGTGCTTTGTTTAGAATATTCTTAAATAAGTTATATATTGAATCCACATCGAAATCCCCATTTAAGTCACCTATCGCTGGGTTCATGTCTCGCTCCAAGACCGGCCCACACCCCATACCCAAGCCTTTCCAATCAATTTGACCCAAAAAATTTCTTAGGCTATTAAAATCAGCTTTTCGAAAATCTGGCACTTTAACAGAATTTTCTCCTACTGGTCTATTCCATTCTATGCTAAATCTGATTTCTTTGTGATCACTGCTCCCTAGCTCACTCCCTATTTCGATGTCATTAATTTGCGTTTCCCTGTTAGTTAACACTAAATCTAAAATATTATTTTCCCGTGTTGGTTCCTTAATGTGTTGCGTAAGAAAGCAATCGTCAATTAATTCTAGAAAATCTTCTGCTTCACTATTCCCTGTTTTGTTCAACCAGTTTATTCCGCTAAAATTAAAGTCACCCATGACATAAATACTGTTAGATCTAGATGCTCTAGATATTTCATCCCATAGATGCTTTGCTTCCATTCTGTCTAAATTTGGTGGCCTATATATTACTCCTATTATAATATTATTAGCTTTTTCGTTTAATTCAATCCAAATAGTTTCTGTGTGTGGCTCTGTTTTGATTCCCTCTTTGAGACTACATTTCAAATTGTCCCTAACATATATGGCTACTCCACCTCCTCGTCTAATATATCTATCTGTGTGAAATAGTTTAAATCCATATATTTGATATTCAGCTAATAGTTCTCTATTTTCTACATTCATCCACGTTTCGGTAAGTGCAATAATATCTATTTTTTCTGTGCAGACAAGAGCATTTAATTCGTTAATTTTATTTCTTAGACTTCTACTGTTAGTGTAATATACCCTAAGTGAATTGTTATTTTGCGGACCTTCTCTTTCCCTGATCGTTTTGCCAATTCCTTTCTCCCACAAACACATACTTTTATTACCTCCTTCCTCCAAATCAATTCCCATACCTCTATCTACTAACAGTTTAAACCCAAACAAACACCTCTAACCACTTCTTCTAGCGAGTTCGCAACAGCAACAACCCCAGCTCTCGATAGATGCACCCCATCACGAGCATACATTTCATTTCTTCCATAGAAGTGTTCCCAGTTGTCTATGAAAGATATTGCATTTGATTTGCAATATCTTTCCAGCCGGCAATTGACACCAAGTGCCCTCGATATCCATTCATTTCCCACTCCCTTTCTTGGAAGAATGCCACATATGATCGGGATTCCTCCCTTGCTCCTAACTAACTCTATGGCTGTTTTATACCTCTGAATCAGTTCCTCACTCCTGACTCGACCAACATCATTTCCTCCCACGCTAATGCAAATAATGGGATTGTTCCCATTACCAGCCATAATATCATTCATGTTGTTTATAATATCACCAATGCCAGCTCCGGGATAGCAAACCCTTAACCTGTTCCCCCTATCTCTAGCACAAAACGTTCTTTCCAAATACCTTATCTGGGAATCTCCCACAACTAATGTTTGCTTAGGTACTTCCTTTACTTTCTGAGGGGCCTGCGCTTCCTTTCTCTTCGTTGCTTTCCCTTTTGCGGGATCCACAGTCTCTCCACAGCACTCGTCCTCCAAAACGTCAAATGAATTTGAAGTTGCTATGGCGTTTGAAGGCGGCTTTATCAAAGTCTTCTTAAGGCCCCTGTCTTTCGCAACTCTCCAAGACGAGGTCCCTTTACTGCTGGTCTCCTCCTTCGTTACTTCTCGTTGTTTTTTAAGCTGACGCACCTCCTCCCGCAGAGAGTCCAACTCTGTCCTCAGGGCTCCCACTAGAGTCAAATCTAGGTGTGTCTATAAGGCATCTATTTGCCTTATTACGAACATTTATGCATTGATCCTTTTGTTTTAAATTCTTACTAATCATAACTCCCAGATCCCTTTCGCAATCCGACTTCGCAATCACAACACCATCTAGCTCGTATCTTGTAACTCTATCATCATTACCTAACCTCAGAACTTTACATTTATCAGCATTAAACTGCATCTGCCAATCCTTTGACCATTTCAAAACCCAAATTTCACACAGATAGATATATTAGACGAGGAGGGGAAGTAGCCATATATGTTAGGGACAATTTGAAATGTAGTCTCAAAGAGGGAATCAAAACTGAGCCACACACAGAAACTATTTGGATAGAATTAAACGAAAAAGCAAATAATATTATAATAGGAGTTATATATAGGCCACCAAATTTAGACAGAATGGAAGCAAAGCATCTATGGGATGAAATATCTAGAGCATCTAGATCTAACAGTATATATGTCATGGGTGACTTTAATTTTAGTGGAATAAACTGGGTAAACGAAACAGGGAATAGTGAAGCATAAGATTTTCTAGAATTAATTGACGATTGCTTTCTTACGCAACACATTAAAGAACCAACGCGGGAAAAAAATATTTTAGATTTAGGTATTTAGACAGAACGTTTTGTGCCAAAGGTAGGGGGAACAGATAAAGGGTTTGCTACCCGGGAGCTGGATTTGGTGATATTGTTGGGAACATGAATGATATTATGACAGGAAATGGGAACAAACCCATTATTTGTATTAGTGCAGGGGGTAATGATGTTGGACGAGTTAGGAGTGAAGACCTAATACAGAGATTCAGGACAGCCATTGAATTAGTTAGGAGCAAGGGAGGAATCCCGATCATATGTGGCATTCTTCCAAGAAAGGGAGTGGGAAATGAATGGATGTCAAGGGCACTTGGTGTCAATTGCCGGCTGGAAAGATATTGCAAATCAAATGCAATATCTTTCATAGACAACTGGGAACACTTCTATGGAAGAAATGAAATGTATGCTCGTGATGGGGTGCATCTATCGAGAGCTGGGGTTGTTGCTGTTGCGAACTCGTTGGAAGAAGTGGTTAGAGGTGTTTGTTTGGGTTTAAACTGTTAGTAGATAGAGGTATGGGAATTGATTTGGAGGAAGGAGATAATATAAGTATGTGTTTGTGGGAGAAAGGAATTGGCAAAATGATCAGGGAAAGAGAAGGGCCTCAAAATAACAATTCACTTAGGGTATATTACACTAACAGTAGAAGTCTAAGAAATAAAATTATCGAATTAAATGCTCTTGTCTGCACAGAAAAATAGATATTATTGCACTTACCGAAACGTGGATGAATGTAGAAAATAGAGAACTATTAGCTGAATATCAGATTAAATGGATTTAAACTATTTCACACAGATAGATATATCAGACGAGGAGGGGGAGTAGCCATATATGTTAGGGACAATTTGAAATGTAGTCTCAAAGAGGGAATCAAAACTGTGCCACACTCAGAAACTATTTAGATAGAATTATACGAAAAAGCAAATAATATTATAATAGGAGTTATATATAGGCCACCAAATTTAGACAGAATGGAAGCAAAGCATCTATGGGATGAAATATCTAGGGCATCTAGATCTAACAGTATTTACGTCATGGGTGACTTTAATTTTAGTGGAATAAACTGGTTGAACAAAACAGGGAATAGTGAAGCAGAAGATTTTCTAGAATTAATTGACGATTGCTTTCTTACGCAACACATTAAGGAACCAACACGGGAAAATAATATTTTAGATTTAGTGTTAACTAACAGGGAAACACAAATTAATGACATCGAAATAGGGAGTGAGCTAGGGAACAGTGATCACAAAGAAATCAGATTTAGCATAGAATGGAATAGACCTGTAGGAGAAAATTGTGTTAAAGTTCCAGATTTTCGAAAAGCTGATTTTAATAGCCTAAGAATTCTTTGGGTCAAATTGATTGGAAAGTCTTGGGTATGGGGTGGGGCCGGTCTTGGAGCGAGACATGAACCCAGCGATAGGTGACGTAAATGGGGATTTCGATGTGGATTCAATATATAACTTATTTAAGAATATTCTAAACAAAGCACAGGAACGTAGTATACCATACAAATTGAATAGATCGAATACTAATGACCCAAAGTGGATAACAAAGAATTTGAAGAACCTTAAAGGTAAAAAGAGAGCTTGGTACAAAAGGATTAAAATGGGGAGGTCACTTTAGAACAGGAATTCGTACAACTGGTTAGAAATGTTAAAAAAGAGATAAGGAAAGCAAAAAGAAAGTATGAAGTTCGTATAGCAGGGCAAGCAAAGTCAAATCCTAAAGGTTTTTTTTTTCAGTTATATCGTACTAAGACTAGGGAAAGGATAGGTCCATTAAAAACTGAGACAGGTCAAATAACAGATAGTGATGAAGAGATGAGTAGTATTTTTAATAAATATTTTGTATCTGTATTTACTAAAGAGGAACTTAACAATATGCCTTCAGCCGAACAAGTCTATGTGGGTGGGGACGAGGACAGGTTGACGAGTTTAACAGTTACCAGGGAGGATGTTCTTAAACAAATAGTAAAACTCAAACCAAACAAATCCCCAGGGCCGGATGAAGTGTTTGCCAGGGTGCTTAAAGAATGCAAAGAGGAGCTTTGTGACCCACTGTCAACCATATTTAATAAATCAATAGAGTCAGGCAGAGTGTCAGAGTTTTGGAAAGTTGCTAATATGATACCAGTTTTTAAGAAAGGAGATAGATCACTTGCGTCTAACTATCGACCAATTAGCCTAACGTCTATTGTGGGAAAGTTACTCGAATCTATAATAGCAAATAAAATTCGTCTTCATCTTGAAAAACATAAATTAATAATTGAGTCGCAACATGGTTTTATAAATGGCCGTTCATGTTTAACAAATTTGTTATCTTTTTATTCTAGCATTGTTGAGGCAGTTGATAGTGGTAAGGATTGCGATGTTGTGTACCTTGACTTTAGCAAAGCTTTTGATACAGTGCCACATGAAAGACTGATTAAAAAGTTAGAGTCTCATGGTATTGGGGGTGCTATATTAAGCTGGATTAGGGCATGGCTATACCAAAGGAAACAGAGAGTTAGTATAAATGGAGTCAAGTCAGAGTGGGAAAATGTTGTAAGTGGGGTGCCTCAGGGCTCCTGTCCTGGGACCTCTGTTGTTTATAATATATATAAATGATTTAGATTCAGGTTTGAGTAGCAACATTTGCAAATTTGCCGATGATACGAAAATCGGTAGGGAAATTAATTCGGAGGAGGACTCACTATCACTTCAAGTTGATCTAGATAGGGTTTTGAAATGGTCGAAGGATTGGCAGATGCAGTTTAATGCTGATAAATGTAAAGTTCTGAGGTTAGGTAATGATGATAGGGTTACAAGATACGAGCTAGATGGTGTTGAGATTGCGAAGTCGAATTGCGAAAGGGATCTGGGAGTTATGATTAGTAAGAATTTAAAACAAAAGGATCAATGCATAAATGTTCGTAATAAGGCAAATCGGACACTTGGATTTATTAATCGCAGCGTTAGTAACAAGACACCTGGTGTGGTTCTCAAGCTATATCTTGCTCTAGTTAGGCCCCATTTAGATTATGCAGTTCAGTTGTGGTCGCCATATTATAGAATGGATATAAATTCACTGATCAGAGTGATCTGGTCACCATTTGGTCCGGGAGACATCTCCCGTCACGCAGGGTGCAGTCGCACCTCCACAGATCTCCAGTATCATCTATTGATACTAGTGATGGCTCAAAAGGGCCACCACTTACGAGCTATTCATGCCTGTGCCACCTTTTGGGTGCTTCACCTTCATCTTAACACATTCACAAGGGAGACATCTCCCGTCATGCAGGGTGCATTCGCACCGCCACAGATCTCCAGTATCAGCTCTTGATACTGGTAATGGCTTAAAATGGCCACCACTTACGAGCTATTCATGCCTGTGCCACCTTTTGGGTGGCTTCATCTTCATCTTAACACATTCACAAGGGAGACATCTCCCGTCATGCAGGGTGCATTCGCACCTCCACTGATCTCCAGTATCAGCTCCTGATACTGGTAATGGCTTAAAATGGCCACCACTTACGGGCTATTTATGCCCGTGCCACCTTTTGGGTTGCTTCATCTTCATCTTAACACATTCATAAGGGAGACATCTCCCGTCATGCAGGGTGCATTTGAACCTCCACAGATCTCCAGTATCAGCTCTTGATACTGGTAATGGCTTAAAAGGGCCACCACTTACGGGCTATTCATGCCCGTGCCACCTTTTGGGTGGCTTAATCTTCATCAATCAATCAATCAGGCAGAGTGCCAGAGTCATGGAAGGTAGCTAATGTGGTACCAATTTTTGAGAAAGGAGATAGATCACTTGCGTCAAACTATCAGCCAATTAGCCTAACGTCTATTGTGGGAAAGTTACTTGAATCAATAATTGCAAATAAACCGGTACCCTGTACACGAGTCATCCAGTCAGTCAGGTGCAGTCACAGTGAGAGGTTGTGTTAGCTGGAGCTCCGATTCTAATAACATTATTATTGCAATAATAGAAGGATTAGTAAAAGATTTGGTGAGTCTGGTTGGAGCTCTGAGAGCAGAGATGGATTCCCTGCGGGAGGAGGTACGACGGCTACGACTTCGGGAGGAAACGAAGGAGGAGGCCAGTATTGACGGGACATCATTAAGGAGGAGTGACGGGACCCGTATTAAGAAGACCTCGTCTTGGCAAGTTGTGAAAGACAGGGGTCTTAAGAAGACCTTGGCAAAACCAACAACTAATAGCCTACACCTAAGGACTTTTAACGCATTTGACGTATTAGAGGACGAGTGCTGTGTTGAACCTGTTGTTCAACGAGGTGGCAAAGACAAAGTAACGAGGAGCATTGAAGTGCAGGTCCCTCAAACTGCTCGAAAGGAAAAGGGAGAATCGAAGGAATTGTGGGAGATTCCCAGGTGAGGTATTTAGACAGAACGTTTTGTGCCAGAGGTAGGGGGAACAGATTAAGAGTTTGCTATCCGGGAGCTGGAATTGGTGATATTGTTGGAAACATGAATGATATTATGACAGGAAATGGAAACAAACCCATTATTTGTATTAGTGCAGGGGGTAATGATGTTGGACGAGTTAGGAGTGAGGAACTAATACAGAGATTCAGGACAGCCATTGAATTAGTTAGGAGCAAGGGAGGAATCCCGATCATATGTGGCATTCTTCCAAGAAAGGGAGTAGGAAATGAATGGATATCGAGGGCACTTGGTGTCGATTGCTGGCTGGAAAGATATTGCAAATCAAATGCAATATCTTTCATAGACAACTGGGAACACTTCTATGGAAGAAATGAAATGTATGCTCGTGATGAGGTGCATCTATCGAGAGCTGGGGTTGTTGCTGTTGCGAACTCGTTGGAAGAAGTGGTTAGAGGTGTTTGTTTGGGTTTAAACTGTTAGTAGATAGAGGTATGGGAATTGATTTGGAAGAAGGAGGTAATAAAAGTATGTGTTTGTGGGAGAAAGGAATTGGCAAAATGATCAGGGAAAGAGAAGGGCCTCAAAATAACAATTCACTTAGGGTATATTACACTAACAGTAGAAGTCTAAGAAATAAAATTAACGAATTAAATGCTCTTGTCTGCACAGAAAAAATAGATATTATTGCACTTACCGAAACGTGGATGAATGTAGAAAATAGAGAACTATTAGCTGAATATCAAATAAATGGATTTAAACTATTTCACACAGATAGATATATTAGACGAGGAGGGGGAGTAGCCATATATGTTAGGGACAATTTGAAATGTAGTCTCAAAGAGGGAATCAAAACTGAGCCACACACAGAAACAATTTGGATCGAATTATACGAAAAAGCAAATAATATTATAATAGGAGTTATATATAGGCCACCAAATTTAGACAGAATGGAAGCAAAGCATCTATGGGATGAAATATCTAGGGCATCTAGATCTAACAGTATATTTACGTCATGGGTGACTTTAATTTTAGTGGAATAAACTGGTTAAACAAAACAGGGAATAGTGAAGCAGAAGATTTTCTAGAATTAATTGACGATTGCTTTCTTACGCAACACATTAAGGAACCAACACGGGAAAATAATATTTTAGATTTAGTGTTAACTAACAGGGAAACACAAATTAATGTCATCGAAATAGGGAGTGAGCTAGGGAACAGTGATCACAAAGAAATCAGATTTAGCATAGAATGGAATAGACCTGTAGGAGAAAATTCTGTTAAAGTGCCAGATTTTCGAAAAGCTGATTTTAATAGCCTTAGAAATTTTTTGGGTCAAATTGATTGGAAAGTCTTGGGTATGGGGTGGGGGCCGGTCTTGGAGCGAGACATGAACCCAGCGATAGGTGACGTAAATGGGGATTTCGATGTGGATTCAATATATAACTTATTTAAGAATATTCTAAACAAAGCACAGGAACGTAGTATACTATACAAATTGAATAGATCGAATACCAATGACCCAAAGTGGATAACAAAGAATTTGAAGAACCTTATAGGTAAAAAGAGAGCTTGGTACAAAAGGATTAAAAATGGGGAGGTCACTTTAGAACAGGATTCGTACAACTGGTTAGAAATGTTAAAAAAGAGATAAGGAAAGCAAAAAGAAACTATGAAGTTCGCATAGCAGGGCAAGCAAAGACAAATCCTAAAGGGTTTTTTCAGTTATATCGTACTAAGACTAGGGAAAGGATAGGTCCATTAAAAACTGAGACAGGTCAAATAACAGATAGTGATGAAGAGATGAGTAGTATTTTTAATAAATATTTTGTATCTGTATTTACTAAAGAGGAACTTAACAATATGCCTTTAGCCGAACAAGTCTATGTGGGTGGGGACGAGGACAGGTTGACGAGTTTAACAGTTACCAGGGAGGATGTTCTTAAACAAATAGTAAAACTCAAACCAAACAAATCCCCAGGGCCGGATGAAGTGTTTGCCAGGGTGCTTAAAGAATGCAAAGAGGAGCTTTGTGACCCACTGTCAACCATATTTAATAAATCAATAGAGTCAGGCAGAGTGCCAGAGTTTTGGAAAGTTGCTAATGTGATACCAGTTTTTAAGAAAGGAGATAGATCACTTGCGTCTAACTATCGACCAATTAGCCGAACGTCTATTGTGGGAAAGTTACTCGAATCTATAATAGCAAATAAAATTCGTCTTCATCTTGAAAAACATAAATTAATAATTGAGTCGCAACATGGTTTTATAAATGGCCGTTCATGTTTAACAAATTTGTTATCTTTTTATTCTAGCATTGTTGAGGCAGTTGATAGTGGTAAGGATTGCGATGTTGTGTACCTTGACTTTAGCAAAGCTTTTGATACAGTGCCACATGAAAGACTGATTAAAAAGTTAGAGTCTCATGGTATTGGGGGTGCTATATTAAGCTGGATTAGGGCATGGCTATACCAAAGGAAACAGAGAGTTAGTATAAATGGAGTCAAGTCAGAGTGGGAAAATGTTGTAAGTGGGGTGCCTCAGGGCTCTGTCCTGGGACCTCTGTTGTTTATAATATATATAAATGATTTAGATTCAGGTTTGAGTAGCAACATTTGCAAATTTGCCGATGATACGAAAATCGGTAGGGAAATTAATTCGGAGGAGGACTCACTATCACTTCAAGTTGATCTAGATAGGGTTTTGAAATGGTCGAAGGATTGGCAGATGCAGTTTAATGCTGATAAATGTAAAGTTCTGAGGTTAGGTAATGATGATAGGGTTACAAGATACGAGCTAGATGGTGTTGAGATTGCGAAGTCGAATTGCGAAAGGGATCTGGGAGTTATGATTAGTAAGAATTTAAAACAAAAGGATCAATGCATAAATGTTCGTAATAAGGCAAATCGGACACTTGGATTTATTAATCGCAGCGTTAGTAACAAGACACCTGGTGTGGTTCTCAAGCTATATCTTGCTCTAGTTAGGCCCCATTTAGATTATGCAGTTCAGTTGTGGTCGCCATATTATAGAATGGATATAAATTCACTGATCAGAGTGATCTGGTCACCATTTGGTCCGGGAGACATCTCCCGTCACGCAGGGTGCAGTCGCACCTCCACAGATCTCCAGTATCATCTATTGATACTAGTGATGGCTCAAAAGGGCCACCACTTACGAGCTATTCATGCCTGTGCCACCTTTTGGGTGGCTTCACCTTCATCTTAACACATTCACAAGGGAGACATCTCCCGTCATGCAGGGTGCATTCGCACCGCCACAGATCTCCAGTATCAGCTCTTGATACTGGTAATGGCTTAAAATGGCCACCACTTACGAGCTATTCATGCCTGTGCCACCTTTTGGGTGGCTTCATCTTCATCTTAACACATTCACAAGGGAGACATCTCCCGTCATGCAGGGTGCATTCGCACCTCCACTGATCTCCAGTATCAGCTCCTGATACTGGTAATGGCTTAAAATGGCCACCACTTACGGGCTATTTATGCCCGTGCCACCTTTTGGGTTGCTTCATCTTCATCTTAACACATTCATAAGGGAGACATCTCCCGTCATGCAGGGTGCATTTGAACCTCCACAGATCTCCAGTATCAGCTCTTGATACTGGTAATGGCTTAAAAGGGCCACCACTTACGGGCTATTCATGCCCGTGCCACCTTTTGGGTGGCTTAATCTTCATCAATCAATCAATCAGGCAGAGTGCCAGAGTCATGGAAGGTAGCTAATGTGGTACTAATTTTTGAGAAAGGAGATAGATCACTTGCGTCAAACTATCAGCCAATTAGCCTAACGTCTATTGTGGGAAAGTTACTTGAATCAATAATTGCAAATAAACCGGTACCCTGTACACGAGTCATCCAGTCAGTCAGGTGCAGTCACAGTGAGAGGTTGTGTTAGCTGGAGCTCCGATTCTAATAACATTATTATTGCAATAATAGAAGGATTAGTAAAAGATTTGGTGAGTCTGGTTGGAGCTCTGAGAGCAGAGATGGATTCCCTGCGGGAGGAGGTACGACGGCTACGACTTCGGGAGGAAACGAAGGAGGAGGCCAGTATTGACGGGACCTCATTAAGGAGGAGTGACGGGACCCGTATTAAGAAGACCTCGTCTTGGCAAGTTGTGAAAGACAGGGGTCTTAAGAAGACCTTGGCAAAACCAACAACTAATAGCCTACACCTAAGGACTTTTAACACATTTGACGTATTAGAGGACGAGTGCTGTGTTGAACCTGTTGTTCAACGAGGTGGCAAAGACAAAGTAACGAGGAGCATTGAAGTGCAGGTCCCTCAAACTGCTCGAAAGGAAAAGGGAGAATCGAAGGAATTGTGGGAGATTCCCAGGTGAGGTATTTAGACAGAACGTTTTGTGCCAGAGGTAGGGGGAACAGATTAAGAGTTTGCTATCCGGGAGCTGGAATTGGTGATATTGTTGGAAACATGAATGATATTATGACAGGAAATGGAAACAAACCCATTATTTGTATTAGTGCAGGGGGTAATGATGTTGGACGAGTTAGGAGTGAGGAACTAATACAGAGATTCAGGACAGCCATTGAATTAGTTAGGAGCAAGGGAGGAATCCCGATCATATGTGGCATTCTT